>NW_016690591.1:57201-76545 GCF_001604755.1 Lepidothrix coronata
TTCAAGCCATGTTTTGGGGCTCCAGGACAATTCTGGGACTCAAATTTAAAAACAACCCCTGAAAAATGAAGTGAAAAGTCCCTAAAATGCAGAAAAATCTCCCACAAAATCCCACTTCCTTTTTTATTTTTTACATTTTTTGACGTTTTTCCTGTTTTGGGGGGGACTTTTCAGGGCTCAAATGTCACAGAAAACAGCTCGGAAGGACTGAAAACAACCAAAAAAAAGTGATTTATATGGAAACCGGATCAGAGGTAAGGAGGGACCCCATAATATGGAGCTGGGGAGCCCCAAAATGTTGATTTTGGGAGGTGAGACCCCGAAATTTGGAGCGGGGGGGGGGGAGCCCAAAACATGGATCTGGGAATTTGACAGCCTAAAAGTGAGGAGTCTGGGAGGGGGGATCCCAAAATTCGGAGCTGAGGAACTCCAAAATGTGTATTTGGGAAGTGGAGAATCCCCAAATGTCAATTTTGGGAAGGGGGATCCCAAAATTTAGAGAGAGAGAGACCCCAAAATGTGCATTTTGGGAACAAAAGAACCTCACAATTTGGTGTTTGGGAACAGGGGAACCCAAAACATGGAATTTGGGAATTGGAGACCCCAAAATTTGGAGTTTGAGGGGGGAACACAAAATATGGAGTCTGGCAACCCCAAAATTTGGATTTGGGAAGGGAATACAAAATTTGGAGGGAGGGAACCCCAAAATGTGGAGTTTGAAAAGGGGGAACACCAAAATATGGACCTGGGATTTGGGGAACCCTAAAATATGGAATTTGGGAAACAAGAAATCCCAAGATTTGGATTTTGGGAAGGGAGATCCCAACATTTAGAGACGGGGAGCCCCAAAATGGGGTTTTTTGGAAGGGGGGATCCCAAATTTTTGAGGGATGGATCCCAAAATTTGGATGGGGAGACCCCAAAATGTGAAACTTGGGAATGGGGACCCCAAAATGTGGATTTCGAGGGGTCATGGCCCCAGGGCTGCTAAAATTCATGGGGTTTTTTTTAAATTTCAGATTTTCCCACAGACTCCAGTGGATCCATGATGCCACTGCTCCAGGTATGTCTGGGCTCAGGATTTGGGGATCTTTGGGGAATTTTGAAGCATTTCAGGGCAAAAAAGGATTTTTTTTTCCCAGAGCCAGAAAATTTTAATTCTTAAAAAATTCAAAATTAAATGAAATTAATTGAATTAAATCCAAAATCAAGGAATTTGGGGGATGTCAGCCTAAAAAGTCAGTGGAAAAAGAGGAATTTGGGATGTGGTAATTGGGATGGGAGTAGGTGACGCCTCCCATGGTTCCCCCCCCAGATCTTCCTCTTCTTGCTTGGCCTTGGAATTCTGGGAATTCCAGCCGTGGAAGTGCCAGGAAGTAGGCTCCTGGATGCCCTCAGTGAGTCTTGGGCCCTCCCAGTCCCTTACAGTCCCTCCCAGTTCCCTCCCTCCCAGTATGTCCCAATGCCTTCCAGTTCCCCCAATCCCCTCCCATTATATCCCAGTTCCCTCCCAGCATATCCCAGTCCCAACCCTGTCTATCCCAGTGCCCCCCAGTCCTCTCCCAGTGACCCCAGTTCCCCTTCCAATAAATCCCATTTCATGCCCAGCCCCTCCCAATTCACTCCCAGTGATCCCAGTTCCCTGCTCAGTACATCCCAGTTCCCTCACAGTATATTCCAGTCCCTCACAGTGCCCACCAATCCCTTCCCAGTGACCCAGTTCCTCCCTCTCCCAGTCTATCCCAGTGCCCCCCAATCCTCTCCCAGTGTCCCCTGTCCCCTCCCAGTAGCCCAGTCACTGTCCCTTGGCCCCAATTCCAACCCAACCCCACCCACCTCTTCCAGAACATCCCTCTGGCCTCTCCCACCCTCCAGTCTGGGACAGAATTCCCTCCTTTTCCCAAAAAGTCCTCCCCTTTTTTCAACCCCCCCCATTACCTCCTCAGACACTCCCATCCGAAAGCGAGACCAGGGCCCCCCTTCCCACCTCAAGTGGGAGCCCTTCCAAGGCCGTCTTCCCCCCGACGCCGTCTCCAGCTGGAACCGCCATACCGGGCGCCTGGAATTCATCTGTTCCACGATGGAGCTCGGCTGCAATTCCGGCTCCTACGATCCCGTCAGGGGCCCCTATTGCTACTTCCCAAACAGGGGACAGGAGAAGCACACCTCCAACTTCAACATCTTGGTCAACGCCGGCGGCTTTGAGGCCTTGGATTGGGTGGATGATTCCTTTGGCACCGTCCCAGAAAATGCTGTGGAGAGTTGCCCATCGGTCGACATCTTCGTGGGGCGGAGCCGGGACGGACTGGGAAAGGTCTCCAAGGAGCACCGGGCGCTTTTCGTGGCACTGGGGGGGGAGGAGGTTTGGTACAAGTGGTATCAAGTCTTGGTGGTCAAGACGGGCCCGTCCGACATCTCCATCGTGGACGTCGCCTACAACCTGAGCACGGCACTGGAACATTCTGAGGACGTGGTCTTGGCCGAGGCTCCGGTGCAGAACGAAGGCTGTGGGGCAGCCCCAGGGTCCACCTTCTTGGAAGAGGCCACGGAGACGGAGCACACGTGGCGCTCAGATCACCCCGCACTGGCCACCGTGCGCGGGACGCTCCAGGCGGCCCCGTTGGTCCTCACCGGGACGGGCTGGGCTGCGGCCAATGTCACCTCCCTGCCGTGGGTGGGCGGGGCCAGCATCGCTAAGTTCGTGTCCCACGGGCCCCACGAGGTGCGGGAGGAGGTGCCGGCGCGCTCGGAATGCACCGCGGTGCTCCGGGGACGCCGGCGTGACCTCCAGGTGATGTTCACCGCCCAGCTCCGCCGGGAATTCCGTGATGGATTCCAGCACAGCGTGGGGGTCACTGGCTGGGCACAGACCCGGGTGGTCACTGGGGTCAGTGCCAGGATTCAGCAATGCCGGGAACTCACCAGGGTCCCACCATGTCCCGCATAGGGAGGGACCTATGCTGGACTTTGGGCTGGATCCCAAAATTCCTCCCCAAAGATTTTTCCTGGTATTTTTCCCCTAAATAATCCCACAAAATGCAATAGCAGCAACTTGGGATGCAGGGCAATGCTTGGATTTGGTGGGTTTTCCCATATTTTTGCTTTTTGTGGCATGACCTTTATCCCTTTCTGAAACCACATGGCAAAACTGTGCAAAAACATGGCATTTTCTGACTGAATTTCCTGTTTTCTCCAAAAATTCTGTGGAATCTGGGATGGGGGGTCCCTGGGACAGTCCAGAACTGGACGGTGGAGAGGGATTGGGAGTCCTGGAATGTTGGGAGGGGTGTCCCAGAGATCTGAGGGGACCCAGGGAGCTTGGGGGGAACACAAGGATTTGGGAATGCCCCAAATTTTGGGGGGGGAGAGAAAAGATTTGGGGAGACCCCAAATTGCCTGAAGGGAGGGAGACAGAGATCTGGGGAGACCTCAAATTTCCTGGGGGAGGGGGGTGTCCCCAGAGAGGTGAGGGGGGCCAGGGGGCTGGGAGCAGTCCAGACCCCCCCCGGGTGCCGTTTGCCATCCAGCTGCTCCAGGAATTCCACACCGGCTCCGGGCACAGTGAGGGGGCACCAGGTGGGCACTGAGGGCGAGCGGGGCCGGCAACTCACCGAGGTCCTGCTGTGTCTGGTGGAGGGAGGGGGCAGAACCCCAAAATCCATTTTTTCCTGGAGAATTCTTTGATTTTCCCAAAAAAAGTCCTACAAAATGAGGGTGAAATAAACGAGAACGCCAGTTTTCCCATCTGCATTCTCTGTAGAATTTAAAAACTTGAATTTAAAATTAATTTTAAAACTTTAATTACAATTTTAATTCCTTTTTCTTCAATAAATGTAAATAATTTTTTTAAAATATTTTTTAAAAATTAATTAATTAAAACTTTTTAAAATTAAATTTCGGGGAGCATTTACCTCCCACCTCCTCCTTCTTCGATCTTGTTGAAAAAAAAGATGAAGAAGTTAATTATTCCATATGAAATCAATAAATATTAAATTATACTGGTCAAAGGATCAGAAAAAATATTTATTTTAACAGAGTTTTTTCAATTTTAGAATATTTTAGAAATTCCCCAAAGGAAAAAGACCTGCTGAAAAATCAAGACTGAACTGAAAAATTTCCTCTATAATTGATTTATTATCAAACCAATACATTGCTTCTGAGATTTACACTTTACATATAAATTTATAAAATAGATATATAAAATATTTCTAAGGATAAAATATTATAAAATAAAAATAAAGTATTATATAATATAAACAGAAAATACATTTACATAAATAGAAATATATAAAGTATAATTTATCATAAAATTATTATATTTCACATAAAATATATTAAAATATTATTGAATATAAATATATTTATCTATTTTATTTATTTTAATATATTTTTGCAGATATTTATATGTTTTAATAGATTTTTATATAATATTTATATTATATAGAGAGTTATATATAACATTTATATATTATATATTCATATCATTACATAAGAATATAAATAGATATTAGATATTATATAATAAATGAATTACATACATATATTAATCATGGCGAAGCTTCGCGAACGAAGATTTGGGAAGGCTCTATCCACACCTGCCACAGGCACGCTGGTGGCTTATGAGGCCAATACGTGACAGACAAATCCGATTGCAAAAGGCACAGCAGAAAGACTCCTTAGATGGTGTATTCTGCAAGACACGGTTCTTTCTGCGCTGCCTTTTCTCCTCAAGGGTGATCCTGCGTGTGTTCTCGAAGGAGACAGCTGCGTTATAGATGGGGTGTCTCCAGGCCTCCCGATTTGAGGTCAGAGTAGACCAGTTATGGTGATCAGTACGGCCAAGGCTGAGATGTTGTTTCAGGGAGTCCTTGTATCTTTTCTTTGGGGCTCCTCTGTTGTGGCAGCCGGTGGCAAGTTCACCATAAAGTGTGGGTTTGCATGGTCAGGTTTTGGTAGCAGGGGGGGCTACAGGAGTGGCTTCTTTGAGAAGCTTCCAGAAGCTTCCCCCATGTCCAGCAGAGCCAATTCCAGCAGCTCCAGGACGGACCCACCAAGGCCGAGCCCATCAGGAGTGACAGAAACGTCTCAGTGATAACATATTTAAGAAGGAGAAAAAAAAGTGATTGGGCAGATGAAATTGCAGCCCAAGAAGAGCAGAGTGAGAACGTGTGGCCAGCTCTGCAGACACCGAGGGCAGGGCGGGAGGAAGAGGAGACCATGGGCAGGAGCTGTGCCCCTGCAGCCCACAGGGCACCACGGGAGTGCAGAGATCCTCCCACACTGGAGCAGGGGGTGCCCAAAGGACGCAGGGACCCCGTGGGAGGCCCCTGCTGGAGCAGGGTCCTGGCAGGGACCTGCTGACCCGCGGGGAGAGGAGCCCACGCTGGAGGCAGTTTTCCTGGTGGGACCTGTGGCCCTGTGGGGGACCCACGCTGGAGCAGCCTGAGCCTGAAGGACTGACCCCATGGAAAAATGACCCATGTTGCAGCAGTTTGGGACGAACTGTTGCCCATGGGATGGGCTCACGTTGGAGAAGCTGGTGAAGAACTCTCTCCCGTGGGAGGGACCCCACGGGATCAGGGGAAGGACTCCAACTTCTCTCCCTGAGCAGTGACAGGAAGAGCAACTGACCATAACCCCCATTCCCTGTCCCCCTGCAGCAGTGGGTGGGGAGGAGGGAGAACCTGGAAGGAAGGAGGGGTGGGGAAAGGTGGTTTTGAAATTTATTTTACTTCTCATTCTCCTGTTCTGATTCTGTTGATAATATATTTATTTAATATCCCCACTTTGAGTCTGTTTTGCCCGTGATGATGATCAGTGAATGATCTCTCCCAGTCCTTATCTCAACTCATCAACCCTTCATTATATTTTCTCTCCTCTGTCCAGTTGCAGAGGGGACTGAGAGAGCAGCTTTAGTGGGTACCTGGCCTCCAGCCAGAGCCAACCCACTACACTGGACTGAGCTGACCCTGCAGGGAGAGGCGTTCCCGACCCCCCTGCTGTGAAAACCTGTAGGGAACCGAGATTCTATGACCCTGGGAGAAACTCAGAAGGGGAACTTGGCAAGATAAATGCGGATGTGGTGAGATGTATCCTTGTGTGTGGGAAATTGCTTGGGACTATGTTTCTCATGGACAGTGAATGCTTAACTAAAAAGCAGATACAGAGAAAAATTACCAAGAGGAATTTACTGCTGATGTAACATGGTATATAAACCGTGAAGGAACTGCAATAAATTATTCCATTATATCACTCCTTGGGGTCCATGCCGCAGTATGCCACAAATGTCGCCCAAGTGAAGCATGCAAAATTAATCCAGAAAATATAGCCGGAATTCCAGTGGCATAGCCCAGCTGAACCAGGACAGCGACCTGGGACAGGATTTGACTGTGTGCATCCATCACCTCTGCAGGACAGCAGGTGAGCAGCTGGGAAACACGGGAATCACTAACACAGGAACAAAAAAATCAGATGGAGATACTCACAAAGATATTAAAACTGCCAGTTGTCGTTGGTAACGCTGCTAGTTTGGGTATGTGACAATTGCTCCTGATTTCCTCTAGAGGGAAACTTGAATGTTGCCGTATGGAAGCAAACTGGGGAAGAGCTGGGGCAGAAGCCAGGTGAAAAAGCTTTAAATTTATTGTCAACATGGCAACAGGTGTTTTCGGCATTAAGCCACCTGTAAGCTACAAATGGAACTGATTTACTTTCTTTGGTGGGTGCACCCCTCGCAGAGAATGATTCTAAAGAGAAACAATTCCCACTCACAACCCGAGACTCAAACCCCAGTGATCCTCTCGACCCACCCTGGGTCAATTCTGAAAAAGAGCAGATTTATATCTGCCTCCTGCTGACAATGACTCACCACAAGGTGCCTCGGGAACAGCCCTGCTAAACCCCTCACCCTGTGCCACCGCTTCTGCCGCGCCCGCAAATCCAGCGCTCAGCCCGGCCCCGCACATCCACTTCCACCGCCGCCTCCTCCGGCCCCGTGTCCCTGCTCTCTGCCAACCACCACAGAGAGTGCCGGAGTGGACCTGGTCATCTCCCAGTCAGTCTTGTTAACTGATACAGCTGTGCAGTTACTCCCCACGGGGGTTTGGGGACTGCTAGGGAACGGTTACAGTGCATTTTTGTTAGGGTGCTCATCCACAACTCATGCAGGCCTTCTTGTGCTCCCTGGAATCATTGACACTGATAATACTTGGGAGATTCACGTCATGGCTTGGACACCTCATCATTCTTGTCACATTAAAGCAGGAGAAAAGGTTTATTTCACTGCACAAGGTCTGAAGTGAGAGGGATGTCGCACTGGAGGTTTTGGCAGTACAAACATACCACATATTATGTGGGTACAACAAATCTCTCGCAATCAGCCGATGCTGACTTGTTACTTTAAAGGGCAACGATTTACAGGTTTGGTGGACACAAAAAAGGCCTGTTTGTGGTCAGCTGAGCCTGCAAGGAGCAGAAAACACAATTCAACCCCAAGCAGTGGTTCTGCAAAGGCCTTGGAAGGTTTTCAGAGCAGTGGGGTCGGGAACCCCTCCCCCTGCAGGGGCAGCTCAGAGGGAGCCAGTCTGAAAAGGCACCGACGGAATATTCCTGTCACTCTCCCAAAGGGACTCAAGGAGCCCTAAAAACATCTTCCCCCCTCACCGCCAAAAAAAAAAAGGTTTATTTTGTCCTTCCCCTCAGCATGGTGCGGCACTTCCCGGAAGGCAAACTCTGGGAATAACCACTGCCCCCTTTTCTCCTCCTTCCCTCAGCTTTTCTATCTGAGCTGGCATGGGCACAGGGGCTGGAATATCCCTTGGGCTCATTGGGCTCAGCTGGCCTGGCTGTGCCCACCCCCAGCCCCTGGATGGGGGGAATGTTGGGAGACAGCACTGATGCTGTGCCAGCCCTGCCCAGCAGGAGCCAAAACAGGGTCATGTTCTCTACCCCTTGCCAGCTCCCCCTGCAGAGCCCAGCACTGGGAGGGGGCTGTGGGAAGAGGAACTCCAGCTCAGCCACACCCAACACAATCACCACCTCTTATTCCACACCACTGGTGTCACACTCACATCCCACAGAACTGAGATCTTCTGACTCTTCCATTGGATTGATTTCTCTGAACTGAAATCCCTTCTTGCCAACACACACAACTTCAACTCCATCCCATTTCTTTGAAAAATATTTCTCACTCAAAATGGAACAAAACAGTGGCCTAGAGGACATCCTGCCCTCAAATGGATAACTCTAAACATTAATAATTAAAAAAAATGACCCCCCAGTATTCAAGAAAAGCTTGTACCTATTTCCTAAAAGCATCCGTGAGCCCTGTCAGCCAATTTCATACCTGACAAGGGTTTGGAGGGGGTGCTTTGTCACGGGAAGCCCTGGAGGCCCATGGCACAGGGATGGGGCTACACTGTGGGGCTGTGGGGCGCTGGTTCTTTGGTTGCCAGGGGCCATTCCGGAATGGAGAGGATAGGCCGTGACCTCCCAGAGGAGGTGTTCCCTCGGGGGAGCTCTGCAGGGCCCCCGCAGCAAATGCCCCAGTGCAGCCTGTGCTGTGGGGAGCGCGCACAGGGAGAGGCTGGGCCGGGCCGAGGGTCGGGACAGCAAGGCCGCCCCAGGGAGGGGGTTCTGCCCCTGCCTGCAGGGCCCAGCCTCGGGCGGGAGCACCGTGGGCAGGGCCCGGTGCTGCTGCTGGCTCGGGGCTCAGGCCTTGCCGCCTGCCAGCTGCCTGGGCCCCTGACCCTGCTGCGCCACACGGCCGAGGCTCCGTCCCCGCTGCCCCACGGCAGCAGCAGCTCCCTGCGTGGCAGCCCCAGGCAGGGCCCGGTGTGTGTGCCCTGCGGGCAGAGGCTGTGGCGGGACTGGTTTTGGTGCTTGTGCAAAGCGTGGTGGAGTCCCCGCAGGCAGTCGGGGCTGGGCTGGATGAGGCCAAGGAGCCGGGAGATGAATGAGAGGAGCTGCAGGGCTGGAGCAGGGCAGCTCCGTGTGCTTGTGGCGCTGAGGGGCCCAGAAGTGAACCCAGCCCGGCGTTGTGTGAGCGGTGGCAGTGCAGGGGGACTGAGGGGGCTGGTGGTGCTTTCAAGAGCATTGTTGGTGCAAGGCAGGATGGGCTTGTCATTGCTGGGCACGTGGTGAGGCGGGGCATCCAAAATCCCCCCAAGGGGAAGGGAGCAGGCAAGAAACCAAAAGTAAAGGCTGGCACTAAAGAGCCCGGGGATTTGTGGAGAGAGGGACTGGGGCAGTTTTGGGGGGGGATTTGGGGCACCACAAAGTGCCACTCAGTCCCATAGCTCTGGCACCACTAGGCAGCAAAATTATTTTCCAGAATGAAAGGCAAAACCCCCTCAAAATCCCTCAAAATTCAGGGGTTTTTTTGCTCAGCCCAGTGCCTGCTCAAGCCCAGGCCCTGCAAAGTCCCGCAGGGGCACTGGGCACACTGGGATGGGGCTACTGAGGCACATGGGGAGGGAGTTCCTGGGACCAGTGGGTGCACTGGGATTGGTCTCGGGAGGACAATGGCACAGGGGACAGGGACAAGGTGGGGACCCTGAGAGCACCAAGTGACTCAGGGCAGGGACACTGGGCAAGGTGGGAGGCACTGGGACCCACTGGGGACAGGCAGCCAAGGCTCACGAGCACTCAACCCCTCCTCCTCCACCAGTCTGGGGACCAAAGGAGGTTTAGGGGGGACACAAAGGTGGGGGGGATTTGGGGGATCCCCACCTCGGCTGAGCCCCCTCTCCCCCCTCTCTGCAAGCTCTGGGGCCCCTTGGCCTGGAAGAGCCTGAGGCAGCTCCTTGCCTGCTGCTTCTCCTGGGCCTGGGGGGCACTTGGGAGGCCATCTGGGGGTCACAGTCGTGGCCACGCCAGCCGTGAGCTCTGCTCTCCTCACTCAGACCCCCAAACCCACTTAGAGCCTCATCCCCGTCCCCCTGAGCTCCCCCAGGGCTCCATCCCCCCTAGGTGAGCCCACGGGGTCTGCAGATCCTGGGGAGGAGAACAGGGCCAGCCCTGGGGACCCCGGCTCCCCCCGGCCCAGCCCCACTCCCAGATCCTCGGCAGGAACTCGTTCCCTGTCCCAGGGCAGAGCTGTGGGCAGGGGGAGATGGAGGGGTTAGGGACCCCCACAGGACCCCTGCACTCCAGGGGTGTCTTGCTCCCCCTCAGTGGGGTGCTCCGGGCGTGCCCCTAACCCAAGGGGGTCTGTACACACATCCCCTGCCCCCGGGAAGGACACGAGGGACATTTTGGGGACCCCATATGTGCAGGGAGTCCCTGGACTGTTCTGGAGAGCCCCCCAACCCCCTGGTGTAGGCACCCCCATCCCCCCATCCCAGGGATCCATCCAGGGGTCCCACTGTGGGGGTCCCATCCCATGGGCCCACTTCAGTGGCCCCAGCTGGGGGTCCCAGCCCACTCACCTGGAGGACCTTCTTCCTGCTCTGTGGGGTCGGGGTTCAGGCCAGGGCAGCCCCCCATGAATCCATGCTGCTCTTGGGGGGCTGCTGCCTGGGCACTGGGGGGGGCACAGGCTGTCAGGGCTGCTCTGCCTCCTGTGCCTCCACAGCTCCCCAGATCCCTCCACAGCCTCCCAAACTCCTCCACGATCCCCTCAATCCCTCTGCAGCCCCCCAAACTCCCCCACAGCCCCTTCCCCCTGATGCCCCCTACCCCTATGCCCCCCTCTCCCGGGGGCACCAACCCCTGGGGCTCCTCGTGGGAGACAGGGCTGTTCCCAGCCAGGAGCAGAACCCAGAAGCCCCCCCAGCTCTTCCTGGGGGAGCAGGTGAGGGACACACCCACACCCTGCCCAGCCGGGTGTGCCCCCCATGCCAGCAGAGCCCTGCTGGGCACTGGCAGCACCCCAGGTCTGATCCCTCCCCCCAGCCCGGCACAGCCCCCCAGCCCCAGGAAGCCCAGAACCCCTGTGGGGACCCCAGCCTGGCACAGCCCCTGCACAAGAGCCCCCCCACACCCCCAGCCTGGTAGACCCCCTTCTCCCCCCTGTGACCCCCTGAGCCTCCTGCCCTTCTCGGCAACCTCAGTCCTGTGCAGCTGCCGAGCCTTGGGCACCTCCCACGGGACAGGGTCTGGGCTGACCCCGGCCCTCCCCCCGTGCCCCCCCAGCACCCCCGACCACCTCAGCCACCCCCCAGCCCCCCAGTTTGGGGTAACTCACAGGTCGGCCCCCCAGTCCTCAGGGCTGTGGTGGGCGAGGCTCCCGCCACGGGTCACCTGCTGGGGTGGGGACAGTGTGAGGGAGCCCCCACACCCTCCCCAATGCTCCCCGTTACCCCCCCTTGCCCTGCCCCCCCCGGCGTGCCCCCCTCCTCCCCATCCCCCAGCTCACCCCCACACCCCCGGGGCTCTGTCCTGCCGTCGTCCGTGGGGGCTCGGCAGGGAGGGGGCGGCCCTGGGGGGACACAAGGGACACAATCAGCCTCGGAGGACCCCAGGACCGACCCCCCAGGACTGTCCCCCCACACATAGTTAGCGCTGGCTCTAATTGGGGCACCAATGTGGCTGTGCAGGGACAAGGGTGGCAGCGAGAGGGCACTGGGGGGGGTCGAGAGGGAACTGGGGGGCATTGTGGGAGTCGGGGGGGTCAGTGGCGGGGAACTGGAGGGGTCAAGAGGGGCAGTAGTGGGGTCACACGGGTTGGAGAGAGAACATATTGGGGGAGGATAATTTGGGAGAATCGAGAAGTTGGGGGGCCGTGGTGGGGGGGGGCAAAAGGGGAGTGTGAGAGCAAGACAGGGGACATTGGGGGGCACGAGGGCACGATGAGGGAGCAGGGAGGGGCTAAAGGAGACCGGGGGTGGGAGCTGGAGGGGTCGAGGCGGTCAGTGGGGGGGCCATGTAGGGGCTGGGCGTGCAGACCCCACTGGTGGGGGGCTGGCAGCGCCCTACTCCCTCCCTCCCCCGCTGTCCTTCCGTGCCCACCCCCTCCAGTGCCCACCCGGTCCCGATGCAGCCGGGGGGGTTTCCAGGAGCTGGTGCCACTCTCGGGGCTGTAAAAAAAGCAGCGGCCGCTCTCGGGGTCCCGGTGCCGCTCCCAGGACCCCAAAACCTGCAGGGGGGGCCCGGCCGGCACGGGGGGCGCGGCCCCCCGCCCCTCCCGCTGCAGCCCCTCCGGGTTGCGGGAGATCGTGGTGGGTCCCGGGGGAGACACCTTGGGGGGGGAAAGGGTTGAGGGGAAGGACCCGAACTGGGGGGGGGGCACACGGGCAATGCCCACAGCGCACCCCCAGCCCTGCTGTGTCCCCGTTATCCTGCCCCCCAGCCCGCCAATGTCCCCCTGCCCTGTCGTATCTCCCCAGCCCCCAAGTGCCCCCCCAATGCCCCCCCTCCCGGCACGGGGCCCTCCCCCCGCCCCCCAACTTCCTCCGGTGCCCCGCAGTGGGAGCGGGGGAGGCGGGGGAAGAGGCGAGGGAGAGGTTGGAGAGTGCAGGGGGGGACACGGGGGGGGCACAGGGGTGCAGGGCTGGGGGACAGGGACAGGGAGCCCCGGTAAAACTGCGGAGGGGGGCTCTGAGAGGAGCAGGTCTGGGGGGCACAGGGTGTCCAGGGGGGTAACCCAGCCCCCACTCACCCCAGTGTCCTGCTGGGACTGGCACTGCGCGGGGGTGGGGGTGACCCCCCTTGCCAGCTGGCCGGTGCCGGTGCCCACGGCGCGGGGGGGGGACACGGAAGGGGCACACAGGTCCTCCGGCGAGCAGCACTGCAGCCCCCCCAGGCCTGGGGGCAGAGAGGAGGGCACCCACCCACACAAAATGATCCTCCGTGCTGCCGGCGAGGGGGCACAGACACTCCCACCACCCCCGGGCCCCAGCCCTGGTTTCCCGTGTCCCCCTGCCCCTGGTGCCCCCAATATCCCCATCCCCGCGTCCCCGCTGTCCCCCAGCCTCAGTGTACCCCTAGCCTTGGGCACCCAGACTCCCAGCCCAGGACCCCCAGCCCGTTCTCCCAGTGCCCTCTCAGCCCCACAGCTCCCTTCTCCCTGTGCCCCCCCAGCCCCGCGTGCCCAACCCACGGCTCCGTCCTCCCAGTGCCCCCCAACCCCGTTCCCCCATCAGCTCCGTGACCCCAGCCCGGCCCCCCCCCGCCCCACCCACCCGTCCCCGCGGGCTGCCCGGGGGTCCGCGGGCTCCGGGTCCCGCTGTCACCCGGCTCCTCCTCGGCCACGTAGGCGGCGGGGACGAAGAAGGGTCGCGCCCAGGGGGGGTCCCCGGGCCGCCGCACCTGCCACCAGTCCGGGGTGGCCCTGCGGAGCAGCAGCAGCCGCTCCCCCGCGGCCATCGCCACCTCCCGCCCGTTCTCCGCCCGGTACCGGTACCCGAACAGCGCCCGCAGGGGCACGGCCGGCCCGGCCCGGCGCCACCGCCGCCCCGGCAGCATCGCCACCCGTCCCGGGGGGACCGCGCCGGGGGGACCGCGCCCTGGGGACTGCGTGGCCCCGCTCGTAGCACCGCCGGGGACAGGATGGGGACGGGGCAGAACGTGTCGCCCCCGCCCCCGGAGCTGGCGGGGCCCCAGGATGTGGTGACAGGGGATGAGAGGTGACACTGACTGAGAGGTGACACGGGCTGAGGGGTGACAGAGCCTGAAGGTCAAAATCCCTATTTCCTGTAGCTTCCATCCCCACAGCCCCCCTGCTCCCCACAGCCCCGTGTCCCAGAGGTGGTGACAGCTCCCGATGGATACCCTGGTGTGGGGACAGATGGTGCTTCCCAAAAAGGCAAGAAGTAACAGGATTTATTCTACTTTTACCCAGATTTTGCTGTTCCTGGGGCAACCTGAGGGGATCTTTGCCTTTTAATATAACTTTTATTGGATTTAATCCACACTAACACTGGGTCCTGCTCGATCCTGTGCTTCTAAGTCCCCTGCTCCCTGAAATCTGGGTGTGTAGCCAGCCCCCTCCCAGCTCCCACTGGCTTTCTCACTTTTAGTTTCCCAAATCTTGTGAATCCAAAGCTTCTCCACAATATTACTAATTTTCCCCAGCCTTTCCTGCCCTGCATAACACTGTATTTAAAGGGAGTATTTAAGCTGAAAAAGAAGTGGTTAAATTGGACGCTGAGTTGTGGCTTTAAGGGGGTTAAATCCCCTCACAGTGAATTCCTCATGGGAGCAGTCACCAATTCCCAAAAAACAGTGAGAAGGGGGGGAATGTCCTACCACTTTATACCCCAAAAATGCTTCAAAAGGGACATTTTCCAGGTGTCCCCATTCCCAGTGTCCCCTCCCAGAGGGACAGAGCGCCACCAAGGCCCCCTCCCAAAAGACACCGGAGCCGCTGATTCGTTTGGGCTTTAATAAACCTCGGAAGTTCAGGAATTCCTCATGCAGGGCGGGGTGGAGGGGGAGGTTTAACCCCCTGAAGCCCCCGGAGCCGCCACTGCCCAGTGGGAAACACAGAGGTGGAAAGGTCTAATTAGCTCCAACGAGGCTGAATTTGGAGGAGGCAGCCCGGGGACCCCCCACTCGGCCCTTCCCACCCCCCTCGGGGATGTTCCCAGCCCTGACCCCTCCCTCCCTCTGCCTGCTCCGGACAGACAAACCCCCAGAATCCTCCTGGGAAGGTCTTACAGGGATTTAGGGGGTTCCGAGGGGGGATTCGGGGCCGTTTCTGAACCCTTCGGGGTGGGGGGTTACATTTAAGACTGTCCAGTGGAGAAAAGAAACAAGGGAAAAGCCTCCGGCACAAAGTCCCTGGATCCGACGGAACCATCCCTGGGCCAGGGAGCCACCCTCTGTCTCCCATAATTAGCGGGATGCAGTTAATTACTGGGATAACGAAGCCACGTCTCCTGGTCGTGCTCGGCCCTGGAGCAGCAGCGGCTGCTCCCGACGGCGCCGAGGGGAGTGAGGACCCGACGCTGGCTCAGCAAAGCGCCCGGATCTCGGCAGCACCAGCCTGGGGATCACCAGGTCGGGGCACAGGGCCAAGGTGAGGGGCACCAGGCCAGGTGAGGGGCACAGGGCCATCACTCTGAGGGCCGGCTGTAGTTGAGGGACAGCAGGACCATGCTGTGGGCCAGGAGAGAAGCTTCGGAAGCTGGAAAAACACGGGAGCAGGGTCGGAGACTGGGGGCACTGGGACTGGCACAGGGGAGCCCTGGGCAGACTGGGAGTGCTGGGACCGGGATGGGAGGGGCACTGGGGGACATTGGGGGTGCTGGGATGGGCATGGGATGGGCAGTGAGTAGATCAGGGCCCTGCAGCAGGCACAGGAGTGGACATAGGGGACACTGGGCAATAGGGGAGCACTGGGATGAGAACTGGGAAGACTGGGAGCACTGGGATGGGCATGGAGGCACCCCACTTCCCTCCCATTCCCATTTTCTTTCCCCTGGGGATGGAATCTGCCACCAGAGCTCTGTGGGACAGGCACACCTGGCAGCCCAGAGCGGGACGAAGTCCCCCTTTCACCCCAGAATTCCCTGTGCCCAGAGAAGCCGGGGGGGCCCTGCTCTGTGTGTGTGTCCCCAGCAGGTACCTTGGAGCTCACAGGAGAGCTGGAGCCACTGCTCCAGCCACGCCCAGCACTCGGCCCGGCCCAGGTGGGTGGCGTTGAGCCCACGCAGGTAACAGGCCTGGGGAGACACAGATGGTCGGGGTGGGCACGTGGAGCACCAGCATCACACCAGGATCCTGCCATGGCACGAGGAGAGGCCCGGGTGTGGCTCCAGGTGTGATCCCAATGTGGGAAATGGGCTGGGAGAACACCTTCTCAGGAGAGGGCAACCGCCACCCACCCAGGGTGGGTCTGGGGGACCCCCCTGTGCCCCAAGGTGACACCTGGGGTGACACAGCCCTGGGATGGGGGTGCTGAGGGTCCTCACCGCTCGCAGCTCCTCCTCAGAGAGCTGCCCCAGCCCCAGGCGCAGCAGGGCCCGGTCCAGGTGCCGGATCTCCAGGATGTGGCTCAGCAGGCGATGCCGCAGGAGAACTGCCGGTAAGTGGGGGGTCAGGAACAGCACCTGGCTCAGGGCCCTCTGCAAGACACAGGGGAAGGTCACCTGGGTGATATCCAACCCCTCCTGAAACAGGGGTGGGACCCACAGCACTGCCACCTGCCCGAGTGGCCCATCCAGCCTGGCCTTGAACACTTCCAGGGATGGGGCATTCCCTGGGAAATCCCACCCAGTGCCTCCCCACCTTCACAGGGAGGAATTCCTTCCCACAATCCTCCTCTGGGTTCACTCACAGCAGCTCCATGTCCTCCTGATGTTGGGAGCTGGAGGAAGCACTGCAGGTGGGGTCTCACCTGAGCCCCCCTCACCTGCTGCCCATGGGATGGGGACAAGCCCAGGATATGGGGGGATTTCAGGGCCACCTGTCCAGCTTTTCATCCACACGTGGACTGGTTTTGGGGCACAGCCCCCAGTTTGAGGCACACCTGAGCAGGGCAGCACCTGCACTGAGCTGGACTCACCACATGATCCACCTGGAGCCTGTTCAGCACCAGTGGAGACCCCGAGAACAAACTCCTCACAGCCAAGAGCTGGGCCAGGCGGGGCCGGGCACCTCCCTGCACCTGCAAGAGCCCCAGGAGGGCAGGTGACACCTCTGCCAGGTGACAACCCCCCCAGGGGGTGATGGTGTGACCGAGGGGGATGTACCTGGGAGCAGAGCTGCTGCAGGAGCTCCCGGGGCCGGGGCTCGGGCAGGGACTGCGCTGCCAGCGCCAGGCTCTGCACCACGTCCGGGTATGAGTCCCTCCGGATGGAATCATAGACATCCAGGAATTCCAGCTGCTGCTGCGGCGTCCAGAAGTAGCGGATCAGGAGCTGCCGTGGGAAGAAATACCTGGGGTGAGAGAGGAGAGAAGGATTGAGGGAGGGAATGATACAGGGGGCACAGGGCAGGTGGGGTCTGGGCTGTGGAGGAGGCCAAGGAAAGCCCTGGGTGCTGCCAAGGCCCCCGCTGGCCGTGTCCCCACGCTGTGGCTGACACAAGCCAGGTGCCTGTGGCCTCACGTCCAGCCCCCCCAGGTCCTTTCCCGTTCTGCCCCCAGCCTGGAGCGTTCCATTTTATTCCACAGGGCCGTGGGGAACCCAGGGCAGGACCTCACCCCATCAGCCTGATCCCACTGATCCCACATATCCAGCCTGGCCCCTACAGAGCCTTCCCTCATGTCCCCCGTGAGCTGAGGTCACAGACAGGGACATTAACCAGGACTGGGAGCCCCGGGAGGGGCAGCAGAGCTGCAAAATCCCAGGATTTAGTGGGGATTTATCCTGGTTCCAGAAGAGCTGGTGGGAACAGGGACACTCCAAGGGATTGTGCATGGAGGTGCCCGTGGCTGAGGACACTTCAGGGAGGGTCTCTCTGATAGTTCTTTTATTAAATTATTTTAATTGATTCCATGATTTCTTTGGGTAAGACAACAGCCCCAGAAGCTGGGATAGCAAATCCAGCACCCGGCTCCTCAGGATCCGGGTGTTTGTCCTGACAGGGAGAGCATGGCCGGATTCTTCATTCTGAAAACCCCAATTCCCTGGAATCTGGGGGTCAGGGACCCCAGTACTCACATCAGGACGATGACCAGGAAGTTGGCGAAGGGTGGGATGGCGATGATCCCAATGGGAATGGCCTTGAGCGCGTCCCTGCGGAACTGCCTCCAGACGGAGGAGAGAGTCAGGATCCGACACCAAACCCCCCAAACTCCCTGCGAGTCCCTGCAGTTCACGGCCCCAGCGGTGGCTGCAGCTCCCAGTCCCTGTGTTTAGGCAGAGGAGGTGCATCCCCCAGGAAATCCAGCCCTTTTCCATGGGGAGGGGGCTCACCTGGCGCAGCCGCTCCATGTCCCGGTACGGGAGCTGCTGCACCTTCAGCCGCTGCCGGGACATCCTGAATCTGATCCTGCCGATCTCCTTCACCTCCAGGAACAGCGCCTGAATTCCTGTTGGACAGAGCACTGAATCCTGGGGTGGGGCAGCTGCTTTCGCTGTTCCACCTGGAGCGGCAGGATACATCCCACCTCCTGGGACCCACTTTTGGGCTCCCCCTCGGGACTCACCTGAGGTGAAGGTGCTGTACAGGACGTAGAACCTGGGGAAGCTCCTCTCCAGGTAACGCTCGTACCTGGCATTGACCCTCCGGGCGACGGCGGCCACGGCAGCCACGAGGGCCCGGGAGGTGGCCCGGGAGGAGAGGGGACGCTCCTGGGACCTGAACACCTGGCACCTGCACCACCACCCCCGGGTCAGCTTTGGGCTCAGGATGCCCCAGGAGAGGTGAGGGGGTGCTGGGAGCCCCCCGGAGAGGTGAGGAAGACCTGGGACCCCCCCGGGCCAGGGCTGGGGGGGGAGCGGGGCCTGGGAATCAACCAGGGCCCGGGGGCCTCGGGGAGGGGGAAACCAGGTGGCACCAGGGCAGGGAACAGCACCGCGGGAATGGGGGGTTGTGGAGTAACGGGGGGCACTGAGGGGGCACTGGGGCCTGAGCAACAGCGGGGGAGGGAGGGGCCATGGCCAGTACCGGGGGCGTAACGGGGGAGGACCAGGGGAGTAAGGGATGGAGGCTGTATTTGGCGGAGGGTCAGGGCTGCGGTCGGTATTGGGAAGGGTCGAGGCCCGCGGTCGGTGTTTTTGGGGGGGGTCGGGGCCCGCGGCCTGTGTTTTTGGGGGGGGTCGGGGCCCGCGGCCTGTGTTTTTGGGGGGGAAGTCAGGGCCCGCGGTCTGTGTTTTTGGGGGGGGAGGGGGTCGGAGCCCGCGGTCAGTATTTGGGGGGGCTGCGGTCGGTGTTTGGGGGGGGTCAGGGCTGCGGTGCGGGCGGCTGCCCCTGAGGAGGTTGTGTCCCACGGGCCGCGGCTGCCCCGGAGGGCGGTCTCCGCTCACCTGGGCGCCCCCAGCACGGGCAGCGGCTCCATACGGCCGCGGCAGGGGCCGAGGGCGGCGGGGCCGAGGCGCCAGAGCGCCCCGCGGGCGGCGGCCCTGGACAGCGCCATCTTGGCGGGCACGGGCGGCGGTCACGTGGCGCTGCGGCCGCTGATTGGCTGCTGGTGCTCCGGGGGCGGGGCCTGGACCAATCACCCCTTCCCCCTTCCCCGATCCCTCACCCCCGGTACCGGCCCCGGGACCCCCGGCCCGGAGCCCGGACCGATCCCTCACCCCCGGTACCGGCCCCGGGACCCCCGGCCCGGAGCCCGGACCGATCCCTCACCCCCGGTACCGGCCCCGGGACCCCCGGCCCGGAGCCCGGACCGATCCCTCATCCCCGGTACCGGCCCCCGGACCCCCGGCCCGGAGCCCGGACCGATCCCTAACCCCCGGTACCGGCCCCCGGACCCCCGGCCCGGAGCCCGGACCGATCCCTCATCCCCGGTAC
>NW_016690591.1:76699-78263 GCF_001604755.1 Lepidothrix coronata
CCCTCACCCCCGGTACCGGCCCCGGGAACCCCGGTACCGGCCCCGGGACCCCCGGCCCGGAGCCCGGACCGATCCCTCACCCCCGGTACCGGCCCCGGGAACCCCGGTACCGGCCCCGGGACCCCCGGCCCGGAGCCCGGACCGATCCCTCACCCCCGGGACCGGCCCCGGGACCCCCAGCCCGGAGCCTGGACCGGGACCCTCCTCCCGCTTCACCGGGGGTAAATCCCTTCCCGGCCTTGGAGGGGCCCGTGGCGGGGCCTCTCCCGCCCCCCCCCCTTCCCCTGCTGTCCGGGCACGGGGGAGGCCAAATCCCCCAGCAAAGGGAACCGGGACCCCCAGCAAAGCTCCTCGGGAATTCCCATAATCCAAGTTCTGCGTTGCCTCTTCTCAGACCTCTTTCAGCCCCTCCATGTCCCGGGGATCCTTGGAGGGATCCTTCTGGAATGCTCTTCCCTCCCTCCAGCCGGCCCCCGGCCCCCCTGTGCCCCCCCCCCGGGCGCGTGGCTCCCGTCACGCACCCCCTGTGCTGTCCCCACCCTGTGCCCTCCCCTCCCGGGCCCAGGCACTGCTCACTCAGCTGTTATTTATCTGGGGAGGGGGTTATCGCTGCCCCCGGGAGGGCCGATAAGGGCGGATCGATCCCGCGGGACGATCCTCCCTGCACGTACCGGAGGGACCCGCGGTGCCCGCGCGGGCCCGATCAGAGTCCGGCCCTTGTGGATCAGCGGAGCCGCCGGAGGCTCCTCAGCCCCGGCCACGGGGCCACTTCAAAGAGGGTTAATGGGGAGTCAATTAATGATCAGGAGATGCCGGAGATTTCGGGAGCCTTTGAGGAGCCTTTGAGGCACCTCCGAGCTCCCTTGGGAACTCTGCTCCGGGTGGAGGCGAGGGAGGGAAGGAGGAGACACCCCTTAAATAGCGAGGGGACACCCCCCAGGGGAGAGTGGGACACCCTTGGGCCTCGAAGAGTGCGGCAGGAGCACCATCATGCCCACCAAACCCACCCCCGGCTGCGAGCTGGGTGAGTACTGACACACCCCCCCCCGGGGGCTGGCACTGCCCCCAGCCTAAAACACCCGGGATTTGGGGGATTCGGACAGTTTCCCATGCCCAGGCTGCCTGTGGGGTTGGTCACACAGGTGTTCAGGTGGGTTCAGTGGGTTCAGGTGGGCAGTGATGGGTTATTCCCATCTCTGATGCTTGCACTGTCAGGTCAAGGCTGAAGGTGAATCAGGGAGTTTCCCATCTCCTGGATTTCTCATTTTCCCAGGATTTGGTCACTTAGCAATACCCTTAGCAGTGCCCAGCCGGCAGGAGCCGTGTCCCATTCCCAGTTAAATCCATGGGGTTGTTCCTTGGGAAGGGAGCGGTTGAAAACAAATTATTCCAAGTTTCCAAGAGAATGCATGGAAGAGGAAGAACTGTGGAAGGAGCAGAGTTTCCCTCTGGAAAAACAAGCAGCAAATGAAAGAAAAGCCCAGTCAGGCCGTTCTCCCCCAAAACACGGGGTTTTCTGGGAGAGAAGGAAGCAATCCCATCTGGGAGAGATGGGAGCAGTCAG
>NW_016690591.1:80407-92484 GCF_001604755.1 Lepidothrix coronata
TCCCGGAGCAGTTCAGGGAATGTCGCTGTGTCCGGGCAGGGTTCTGCTCTCCCCGTTCCCGGAGCAGTTCAGGGAATGTCGCTGTGTCCGGGCAGGGTTCTGCTCTCCCCGTTCCCGGAGCAGTTCAGGGAATGTCGCTGTGTCCGGGCAGGGCTCTGCGCTCCCGGCCGAGGTCCCCGCGTGGCTGTGGGTGAAGGTGCGCTCGGAAGGGGTTCCGGCCCTCCCCGCGCTGGGAGGAGGCTCGGCCACGGGCAGGGGAGCCCTCGGACGAGCTCCCGAGGTGTGGGAGAGCGGGACGGTGCAGCCGGTGGTGGAATAACGGCCCCGTGTTGTTGTGGATTGGACGCGGGTGGTTTATTACAGGTGGTGAAAGTTCTCGCAGTCTCAGGTGTGCGTCAGCCGCCTGTCCCACACTCGGCTCCCAAATCCAGGAGCTGGGGCAGGCTGGGAAGAGAGCTGCTCCTGAGCAGGCTGGGAGGAAGCTGCTCCTCCCTGCCAGGGAGTTGTTTCCATGTGTTTCTGTAGAAACAACCAGGTCATGCTCCAAATTTCCTGGAGAGGACACCTGTGTGAGCAGGTGAGCAGGGCTGGGCTCAGCCCCCCGTGCCCTCCTGCACCCAGGTATATCCCAGTTCCAGAATGTGGGATGGGGTGAGAGATGGGCAGGAAACAAGCTGGTCTGACCTGTTCAGATGTGGGCAGGTGACCTGTCCTCATGCAACGGGAGCAGAGGTCGCTGCTGGCTTTGTCCTCTCAGGTCATGGGCAGGAGTGGGGCAGAGGGAGGGGGGAGGAATCCCACAGGGATGGACCCTGTGCTGCTCCCCACGGGGACCCCCCCAGGTCCGTACAAAGGAAAAGATTTTCCAGGTCCCAACCCTGGGGGTGCCAGTGCACACCTGGAAGGTGGTCAAGGGAGTGGAATTGGGGAATCAAGGCTGGAAAAGCTCTCTGAGATCATCCCGTCCAACCATTACCCCAGCACCAGTCACCACCCAGTTCACCAGTTATCTTTGCTGGGACCATGGGCTGTCTGTGCCAGTTTGGGGTGTTGTGCCTGGGGCTCCCAGTGGGACATCACCTGGAAGGGCTGGACTGAGGGGTCAGGGTGAGCAGGTGAAGGGCTCCCGGTGTCACCACCAGCCCGCAGGGTGTCTGTGTGTGGAGCAAAACAAGATATTGGCCCCAAAACTGCTCCAGAAGGATCTGTGAGGATCCTGCCTGCCCTGCAGGGACCAGCCCAGCTCAAAGCCTCACATCAAAGGCACAACCTCAATGGCAGGAACTGCTCCCAGCACGGGGCCAGGCTGCTCCTGTGCCCCGAGGGGAGGAGCAGAAGCAGGATGAGCCCGTGGCTGTTGGAAGGACCCGTTGGACAGTGGGTTTGAAGGGGGGGGGGTGGAACAAGGGCCCTGTTGTTCCTTGATTGTTGTTTGCTCTGTGGGTGGAGAAGGCCTGCACAGCAGCACCGTGTGGGCGGGTTTGTGGAGTGACCTCGTAATGTTCTGCTCAGGGCTTGTGGTATTCCAGGGAATATTCCCCTGGGAATGCCTTGGACTGTTGGGTGTAACAGCAGTGGGGTCACAGTGGGGGTTTGACCACCAGGAGGCAGAGCCTGGTGAACCCACGCCTGTGTCCCATGGGAAAGGACACGGGTGTGCCCAGGTGGGCAGGGAGGCCACGGGCACCTGGCTCGTGTCAGCCACAGCACGGCCACTGGGACCAGGGCAGTGCCCGGCCCCCCGTGCTGGGCACTGCTGGGGCCAAACCCCAAATCCTGGAATCAGTTTGGGGTCCTCAGTGCAGGACATTGAGGGGCTGGAGCTGGGAACAGAGCTGGGGAAGGGGCTGGAGCACCAGGAGTGGCTGGGGGGACTGGGGGGCTCAGCCTGGAGAAGAGGAGACTCAGGGGGGACCTTCTCCCTCTCCACAGGAGGGGCAGCCAGGTGGGGTCCCTGGGGTCACCCTCCCACAGAGGGCTCTCTGGCCACCCGTGGGACATGTTCCCTGTGCTGGGGGTGGATCCATCTCCCAGCCCAGCAGCTGCTGGAGCAGATAAGGGGCCCCCTCCCACCCTTGCCCGGGCTGGGCTGGTGTCGGGGCAGATACTGAGGTGGGTCTGTAACGAACGTTCCCTCAGGATTGTCCTCCTCGCCCCTCACGGAGTGAGGCTCCGGTGGGACTCACTGCCAGGGTAAGGCTGTTCCTCCTGGATCACAATTTGGGAAAAGGTGGCTTATTGCTGAACTTCAGGGGTTTGTTTTAGTGGAAGCTGTGGGGTTTGGGGCTTAACAAAGAAGGGAAGTGGTGGGGTCGGAGCTGGGAGGTGGTCCTGGGTCAGGGGGGAACTGCTGGGGCAAGTCCGGGGCTGTGGCTGGGAGGTGGCAGGAGGTTATGGAATATCCCAGTTGGAAGGGACCTACAGGGATCAAATCCAGCTCCTGGAGGTGTTTCCTCCCCTTTCTCCCCACGATGTGTGGCAGTTTGGGGTGATCAGAGCCCGGAAGGGGCAGGGGGTGTCCAAGGGGATTTTTGCGGTGTCCTGTGCAGGGCCAAGAGTTGGCCTCGGTGATCTTTTTGGGAACATTCCAATATTCCATGACTCCACGTGCTTGTGCAAACACTCCAGGTTAAAGTGGGTGAATAACACAACTCCCCCCTGTGCCTTGGTGGGAGTGGGGATTTTGGGGGTCCAGAGGGGTCAGTGCCCACGTTCCCCTGGAGTCATCGCTCCAAACCTGGGGTGGTCTGGGTGGAAACCCAACAATTGTGGCTCCAGCAGTGTCTCCCCACCTCTCAGGTGACTTTGGCATCTTTGGGGGGATTTCAGTCCCTCTCAGATGTTTTAGCCCTTCTCAAGTGATTTCAGCACCTGGCTCAGTCACAACCCACCTCTGGGGCTGGTTGTGAAACTGGGAATTCATCTTTAAAACCCTAAAATTGGTTCAAATCGCTTAAACCGAATCCCTGGCTGATGATTTTCTTTTACATCCTCACTGAACCAGTATTCCTTTGTTTTATGGAAATCTCCCATTCAAATCCAATGGAATTTGAGGAGGGATTAAGTGCTTTACAGACCAAACTGAGGGACTTTGGTTCGTCCTTGGGGGCTTGAGGGGGTTGAACCTCCAGAGCCCGGAGGGTGCCAGCTCATCCCCAGCTCCCTCCTGCTGCATCCCCATCCTAGTTTCTGATTCCCTCTTGCTCCATTCCCAGTCCCATCCCAGTTTCTGGTTCCCTCCTGCTCCAGTCCCAGCCCCAGCCCAGATTCTGGCTCAGTCCTGCGTGGGTTGGATTTAAACCCAGATCATGATGAAGGAGTTAAACCTGCCCTTAACCCAATTCCCAATGCCTGGGAGAGCTGGGGGAATGCTGGGAGGGTTTGAGGGGTGATGGTGGGGTTCTGGGAGGGTTTGGAGGGTGCTGTGGGTACCAGGGGTGCCATAAGCACCAGGAAGGGGGGGATGGGATGTGGTTTCCACAGTGAGGAAATTCCACCCTTGTTTCCTGGACTGGAGTTTCACAACCAGCTCCAGCTGCCTGTGGACACTCCTGCCACGTCGGTGCCCGTCAGTCCTTTTTAGGGGGAGGATGGGGGACTTTCCCAGCAGGTCCCAGCCCAAATTACCCCTCTCATCCCTACGAGGACCCTCAGAGCTGGAAAAGGGCCCAGGAAGTGAGTCCATCCCTGCCAGATTTCTCAGAGCTGGAAAAGAGCCTAGGAAGTGGATCTGTCCCTGCCAGAGCTGTTGGCTGTCCCCACTCTCCTGACAGCTCTGATTCTCCTTCCTGACAGGATTTTTCCCTTCTCCTTTGCAGCCAATGTGTCCAGAATAAACCAGTCCCTGGAGCACGGGAAAGGCCCCACCATGGGGAGCTCGGACATGGAGCGGAAGGCGTCCTACGGTGAGGCTGGACCGGGCATGGGGCGGGGGCTGCCCTCCTCATCCTCCTTCCTTTCCTTCATTCCAGGCTCATCTGGAGCTGCTGGGATGAGCCCTGGGGTGCTGGGATGAGCCCCGGGATACCAGGATGAGCCCCAAGGTGCCGGGTTGAGCCCCAGGGTGATGCCAGGATGAGTCCCGGGGTGTCAGGATGAGCTCTGGGCTCCGGGATGAATCCCAGGGTGCCAGGATGAGTCCCGGGGTGCCAGGATGAGTCCTGGGGTGCCAGGATGAGCTCTGGGCTCTGGGATGAGTTCCGGGGTGCCAGGATGAGCCCCAGGGTGCTGAGATAAGTCCTGGGTGCCAGATAAGCCCCGGGGTGCCGGGATGGGTGCCAGGGTGCTGGGGTGATCCCAGCAGGAGGTTCACAGCACCCTGGGGTCTCAGCCTGGCTGAACCAGCTGAACCAGCCCAGCCTGTGCAGGAACGTCTTGGCAGGAATGTCCTGGGCAGGGATCTCTGCACACCTGGGCAGCTCCAAATCCCTTATGTAAATGTGGCCCTGGCAGGTTTCTGGGAGGTCCCGGGAAAAGGAGGAGCTCGGTGGTGATGCAATAGGAGAGTTGGGCCAAGAGCTGCCCTGTCCGAGCCCAGAGCGCTGGGACGCTGCTCCCGGAGGGAAATGTCCCGTGGGGAGAGTGGGAGAGAGAGCAGGACTGGGAGTGAGAACAGGATTGGGAGTGAGTACGGGATCGGGATCGAGACTTTGGCTGGAGGTGGTGGGGGGCTGGGGTTGGAATGTGGGAATGTGTCCATTCCTGGACATTCTCCTCACTCCTTACCTTTTGAAACTCCTGGAATTCTCTCAGTGCTGGCTCTCCCTGGGGGGAGAGTTGTGTGGTATCTCCCAGCTGTCCCTCACTTCCAGACGTGTGTCCCTGGGATCCAGCTGGGAGAGTCTGGGATAGTGGTGCAGGAGCAGCCCAGGTTTCCGTGGAATCTGGGTCATCCAGCCTGGTTAATCATTGCAGGGGCACTGGCACTGCCCTCACTCCACATTGTGTCCTGGGATGGGGCTTTTAAAATTAGTTGGAATAAATAAATCCCTGGCTCCAGCCTGGGACCGGGTGGGAGAGGAGATTCCAGGACGGCAGCAGGCTCTGGGGGGTGCAGCAGTGTGGGATATTTTGATTTAATTATCTCTTTATCACCTAATTAGCATTGGCTGGCTCGTTCTACTCTGCCTGTGGGGCTTGCCAGCCCCTGCCAGAATTTCTTGTCTTTCCAGGGATTCTCACTATTCCCATTCCCTCTCTCCCTGCAGAGGATGTCTCTGGGGAGCCCGGGGGACTCGGGGGGGTGGTCAGCACCATCTCCAGCAGCAGGAGCCCCCTGCAGCCCCCCGAGGACACCGAGGAGGAGCCCTTCACCACCTACTTCGACAGCAAGATCCCAATCCCTGAGGATGAGACGGTGAGGGAGAAAAACCCCATGGAAAAATCTGCCTCAGGCACCTGAGTCATTCCCATGGGCACCACTTCCCCTTCCAGCCTGGACTGGGAAGGGTGGTCTGGAGATGGGGATTTGGAAGAGGAGGGGATGGAGTTCTCCTGGACTAGGAAGGGGGACCTGGGGATGAAGATTTGGGAGAGAAAGGCTGAGGGGTCTCCTGGATTGGGAAGGGTGACTGGGAGATGGAGATTTGGGAGGGAAGTGGGGGAGGTGTCTCCTGTGGTCTGGAGAGGGGCGAGGGCCGTGTTAATGATTCATCCCTTGGGATTTGGCTCCTGCTTGGAGCAGGGAAAGGCCTTGTCATACCTCAGGGAGGGACCTGGGCCCTGTGTTCCCTTATCAGGGAGCAGGAGCCTTGGCTGGCCTTGTGACAGCCCTGTCTCCTTGTCCCTTGTCCCATCCCAGGGCTGTGGGTGCCTCTTGCCCTTGGCTGGAGCCCCCAGTTTTGGCTGCTGGGGAGGGAGGATCCCACTCCCCCCTGAGATTCCTTGAGCGTGGCCTTGGCCTTTATTCTCAGCCTAAACTCCTCAGACTGGGACCAGACATCCTAAAGCAGAGTTTGGGATGGGATTAAGGAATAGGCAGGATTTTAGGATGGGGTTAAGGATCAGGCTGACAGGATTAATGATCAGGCAGGAGTTTGGGATGGGGTTAAGGCTCAGGCTGATCAGTTTAGGACGGGGTTAAGGCTCAGGCTGATCAGTTAGGATGAGGTTAAGGCTCAGGCTGACTCTCCAGCTGCCCCAAGCCCTCCTCATGTCCCTCTTTTCCCACAGCATTCCTGCTTCAGCTTCCGCAAGCTGTGGGCGTTCACGGGCCCCGGGTTCCTGATGAGCATCGCTTACCTGGACCCCGGGAACATCGAGTCCGACCTGCAGTCCGGGGCCGTCGCCGGCTTCAAGGTCAGGGGAGACCCACATCCCATCTGGAATGTGGGGCTGGTGGTGGTGGGAACACCCTGGGGAGGGGTGAGGGGGAGGAGGGTCCTGGATCCTGCCTTTGTGTCCCTTTGGATCCATCCCATCCCACGCAGCTCCTGGTGTGTAATTGCCTCAAAAATGTCAATAATTTGATTTTCAACGCAGAACTGTGGGTTTTGGGCAGGCCTGGGGCCTTGTGGGTGGCTCTCTGTGTCTCCCCACCTATTTGTGTCTTCATATCTGTGTGTCCCCCCTGTCTCCCTGTCCCAGCTCCTGTGGGTGCTGCTGCTGGCCACGGTCATCGGGCTGCTGCTGCAGCGCCTGGCGGCGCGGCTGGGGGTGGTCACGGGGCTGCACCTGGCTGAGGTCTGCCACCGCCAGTACCACAAGGTGGGTGACACCCCCACGGGACCCTCAGGGGAGCCAAGAGGGGCTGGGGACAGTCCTGGGGGGGTGTGGGGCATGAGGGGCTCAGACGGTGGGTGACAACCCCACGGGACCCTCAGGGGTGCCAAGGGGGGCTGGGGACAGTGCTGGAGGGCTGGAGGAGATGGGGGGGTCAAAAGTTGGGTGAACTCCCCCCCATGTCCTTGGTGGTGCCATGAGGGCTTGGTGAGGGCCTGGGCTGTTAATGGGGCAGGTGGAGGATGTTTTGGGGTCCCTCAGTGCTGTCCCGGCTTGGGGAGCACAAGGAGGGAGGGGAGGGATGTTGGCATTTGCCGGTCAGGAAGAAAATCCGGGATTTTCAGCTGCCTCCTAGGGTAGGAATACTGAAATAATCCCAAGGAATTAGAGGGAGAGAAATGGCCCTTTAGGTCAAAACCACTCCCTGGCTGTTCCATCCTCTGCTTGGGAGTTCCTCAGGCTTGTGTAAGGAAGGGCTGATGATGATGAGCAAGGCTGGCCCGGGCAGGGGCTGTGGGGACACTGGGAATGTCCCAGCCCTGTGCACTGGGAAGGGCTGTGGGGACACTGGGAATGTCCCAGCCCTGTGCACTGGGAAGGGCTGTGGGGACACTGGGAATGTCCCAGCCCTGTGCACTGGGAAGGGCTGTGGGGACACTGGGAATGTCCCAGCCCTGTGCACTGGGAAGGGCTGTGGGGACACTGGGAATGTCCCAGCCCTGTGCACTGGGAAGGGCTGTGGGGACACTGGGAATGTCCCAGCCCTGTGCACTGGGAAGGGCTGTGGGGACACTGGGAATGTCCCAGCCCTGTGCACTGGGAAGGGCTGTGGGGACACTGGGAATGTCCCAGCCCTGTGCACTGGGAAGGGCTGTGGGGACACTGGGGGTACCTGGTCTCTGTGCTCCAACCCCGACACCGTGTCAGTGCTCCCACCTGGAACATGTCCCAGTGCTCCTTCCCAGTGTGTCCATACAGGGAAATACCACATCTCACTCTCACAATAGGACGTATCGAGGGCAGGAATGGGGTGACACAAGTGACCCGGATCCTCCCTGGGATTGCCACAGGAGCTGGGATTTCAGCTCCAGGGCAGCTGCAGTGATGGTCACCAACAACCAGGGCAGGGAGAGGATCCCATTCCTGCACATGAGATCACCACAGCCCTGTGGGAGGAGACATTTTCCCCTGTTTTTCATGGCATTGGGTGTTTCTTTGCCCCCAGTTCCCTCGGATCATCCTGTGGCTGATGGTGGAACTCGCCATCATTGGCTCGGACATGCAGGAGGTCATCGGCTCGGCCATCGCCATCAACCTGCTCTCTGTGGGCAAGTGAGTTGGGGTTGTGCAGGAAATGAGGAGAAAGGGGAACCAAAAACTCTATCACCCCATAAATCCCCCCAGCTCAGCCCTGAGGACATGAGTCACCCCCACCAGCCGAGGTCTCATCGCTGACTCAGCCTCCGGTGCTGGATTTCGACTGTGGGACCCACAGGGTCTAGAGTTGGTTTTAGCTCTGACTGGTACACAATTGGGGTGCAGCTTCCTGCCAAACTCCACATCCCATAGAGGATTCCTGGGAAGGCATCCTTTGAGCTGGGAAGGCAGGAAATGGAACTGGAACAGACAGACCTGGGGTTTCCCTCAGGATTCAGAGGGTCGCTTCCCTCAGAGCAGGACACAGCCCTGCACATCCCAACGCCTACTCAGGCTGGGAAGAACCCCTGGACATGCAGATCCATCCCAGAAAAAGCCCTAAATAAAGGGCATTTGGGACTCTGGGTGTGCACTGACCCCGCTCTCGCCCGCAGGATCCCGCTCTGGGGGGGTGTGCTCATCACCATCGCTGACACCTTTGTCTTCCTCTTCCTCGACAAATATGGTAATTTATCCTTCAGAATTCCAGGAATTAAATCTGAGATTGAGGGTTTCTCGGGTTGCTGACAAGGGGCCTTTCCCTCCTTGCAGGCCTGCGGAAGCTGGAGGCGTTTTTTGGGTTCCTGATCACCATCATGGCACTGACCTTTGGATACGAGGTACCCCCTGCCTCCAGGAGACACTGAGGGGCTGGAGCATGTCCAGAGCTGGGAATGGAGCTGGGAAGGGACTGGAGAACTGAGGGAGCTGGGGGGGCTCAGCCTGGAGAAAAGAAGGCTCAGAGGGGACCTTCTCCCTCCTCAACATCTTCCTGACAGGAGGGGCAGCCAGGGGGAGGTCGGGCTCTGCTCTGCTCCCAGGTGACAGGAGGAGAGGAAATGGCCTCAGGGGAGGTTTAGGCTGGATATTGGGGGAAATCCCTTCCTGGAAAGGGGTGTCCAGCCCTGGCACAGCTGCCCAGGGCAGGGAGAGGTGCCTGTCCCTGGGGGGATTTACCAGCTGTGTGGATGTGGCACCTGGGGACATGGTCAGTGGTGGCCTTGGCAGTGCTGGTGCCAGTGCTGGACCCAATGATCCCAGAGACTCTTTCAACCCTAACAAGTCCATGATTCAATCCTACGATCCCAAATCAGCACCAAACGTGGTGATGGACGCTTAAAAGCCACATTTTGGGCAGATTTGAGTCGGCTCGCGGTTTCATTTTTTACCAAAACAGCCACATATCAGCTGTGGAGCAGCCAACGTGTCACAGCCCCAAATCCCCCATTTTCCTGTCCCCAGTACATCACGGTGAAGCCCAACCAGGAGAAGGTGCTGCAGGGGCTGTTCATCCCCTACTGCAAGGACTGTGGGACGCCCCAGCTGGAGCAGGCCGTGGGCATCGTGGGCGCTGTCATCATGCCCCACAACATGTACCTACACTCTGCCCTGGTCAAGGTGAGCACCTGGGGGTGGGGAGGGTCCTGAGGGTCCCACCGTGGGAGGGGGACACAGAAAACCCCCTCAGAGGAGCTCGTGGCCATTGTGGGGTGTGGGACCTGAGGGCATGTTCTGTGTCCCACCGTCGCTTCAATCAGCCATAATTCCAAGGATAACCGTGAATTCCCACCCCCCGTCCTGTCCCGTCCCCCCCAGTCCAGGCAGGTGGATCGCTCGAACAAGCGGCAGGTGCGAGAGGCCAACAAGTATTTCTTCATCGAGTCGTGCATCGCGCTCTTCGTGTCCTTCATCATCAACATCTTCGTGGTCGCCGTCTTCGCTGAGGCCTTTTTCAACAAGACCAACGCGGACGTGGTGAGGGGGACTGGGACAGACTGGGACTGAGGGACCAAGGCAGTGCCCCTTCCCCTGTGCTGGGCACTGCTGAGGCCCAGCCCTGAGTCCTGGGGTCAAAGACCTCAAGGGGCTGGAGCGTGTCCAGAGCCAGGAACGGAGCTGGGGAAGGGGCTGGAGCAGCAGGAGCGGCTGAGGGAGCTGGGGGGGCTCAACCTGGAGAAAAGGAGGCTCAGGGGGGACCTTCTGGCTCTGCAACTCCCTGCAGCCAGATGGGGATTGGACTCTGCTCCCAGGTGACAGGACGAGAGGAAAAGGCTGTTAGGGGATGTTCAGGTTGGATTTTAGGGAAAATTCCTTCATGGAACAGGCTGCTCAGGGCAGGGGTGGAGTCCCCATCCCTGAGGGGATTTAACAACTGTGTGGATGTGGCACTTGGGGGCATAGTCAGTGGTGGTCTTGGCAGTGCTGGGGTCACCACTGGACCCAATGATCCCAAAAGCTTTTTCACCCCAGCCCATTCCCTGATTCCTGCCCTTCTGTGCCCTTGCAGAACCAGGTCTGTGTCAACTCTAGCAGCCCCCACTCCTCACTCTTCCCCAACAACAACGAGACACTGGAGGTGGACATATACAAGGGGGTGAGTGTCCCCAGGGGAGCGGCTTGGGGACATCCTGTTGGCCTTGTCTAGGGTCCCCAGGGTGGGGACAACCACATCTGAGACAGCCTGGTGACTCCATCTAGTGTCCCTGGGGTGGGACAGCCACATCTGGGACAGCCTGGTGACCCTGTCCAGTGTCCCCAGGGACAGACAGCAACATCTGGGGCAGCTGGTGATCCTGGCTGGTGTTCCTGGTGGGGGGACAGCCTCATGACCCCATCTAGTGTCCCTGGGTTGGCACAGCCACATCTGGGGCAGCTGGTGGCCCTGTCCGGTGGCAGCTGCTGCTTCTGGGTAAACTGGAAGCGTTGGGGACTGGGACCAGCAAAGGGATCCCTGAACACAGAGTCGGGGAGAAAAGATCCTGGGGGTCCTTGAGCCCACCCCTCACTCAGATGACAGAGCTGCCCCCCATCCTGTTCCAGGGCGTTGTTTTGGGGTGTTACTTCGGCCCTGCCGCTCTCTACATCTGGGCCATCGGGATCCTGGCGGCCGGGCAGAGCTCCACCATGACGGGCACCTACTCGGGCCAGTTCGTCATGGAGGTACCGTCCCCCTGCTCCTCACCCCCTGCTCCCTCCTTACCTTGGCCTCCTTGCTCTGGGTTCTGTGCTCCTTACTCTGTACTCCTTGCTTCGTATTCCGGACTCATCTCCTCTGTATTCAGTACTCCTTACTCCTCACTCTGTACTCCTTACTGCTTATTCTTTACTCTTCACTACATTCTCCATACTCCTTACTCTGTATTCTGTACTCCTTACTCATTACTCCTCTGTACTCCTCACCCCATACTCCTCACTCCCTCCTCAGCCCTCCCTCGTTGCCATCTCACCCCCTCCCCCCTGTGCCCCCCCGGGGGTTCCTGGCCCTGTGCTGCTCCTGTGCTCCACTCCTCGCTGCTCAGCCCTTTCTCACCCCTCGCCCACCCTGTGCCCCCCCAGGGGTTCCTGAACCTGCGCTGGTCCCGCTTTGCCCGGGTGCTGCTCACACGCTCCATCGCCGTCACCCCCACCCTCTTCGTCGCCATCTTCCAGGACGTCGAGCACCTGACGGGCATGAACGACTTCCTCAACGTCCTCATGAGCCTCCAGGTGAGCAGGGGGCAGCCGGGTGGAGTCAGGCCCCTCCCAGCCCCAGGTGTTCCCAGCCAGGTGGGATCAGGCCCCTCCCAGCCCCCAGGTGCTCGAGACCAGCTCGGATGGGGCTTGGAACAACCCGGTCAGTGGAAGGTGTCCCTCCCTACCCATGGCAGGGGGTGGGGATGAGCATTAAGGTCCCTTCCCACCCAAACTGTTCCAGCACTCCATGATAATCAGGCCACTTCCCACTCTTCATTCTTCCCTGTTTTCCTGCCTGTTCCAGCTCCCCTTTGCACTGATCCCAGTGCTCACCTTCACCAGCCTGCCCACTGTGATGCACGACTTCGCCAACGGCCTGTGAGTACCACGGGAACCCCCTGGTCACACCTGCCCCTCACCTGGGCACCTCCTCACCTGGGAACCTCCTCACCTGGGCACCTCCTCACCTGGGAACCTCCTCACCTGGG
>NW_016690591.1:93605-94893 GCF_001604755.1 Lepidothrix coronata
CCCCCTCACCTGGGAACCTCCTCACCTGGGAACCTCCTCACCTGGGGCACCTCCTCACCTGGGAACCTCCTCACCTGGGAACCTCCTCACCTGGGGCACCTCCTCACCTGGGGAACCTCCTCACCTGGGAACCTCCTCACCTGGGGCACCTCCTCACCTGGGAACCTCCTCACCTGGGAACCTCCTCACCTGGGGCACCTCCTCACCTGGGAACCTCCTCACCTGGGGCACCTCCTCACCTGGGGCACCTCCTCACCTGGGGCACCTCCTCACCTGGAGCACCTCCTGGCCTGGGCCATCCCCCCCACTGTGCTCACCCCGCTGTGTCTCTCCTTGCCCCCAGGTTCTGGAAGGTGGCCGGGGGCCTCCTGATCCTCCTCATCTGCAGCATCAACATGTACTTCGTGGTGGCCTACGTGAGGGACCTCCACAACCTGGGCCTGTACATCGGGGCCGCCGTGCTCAGTGTCGTCTACCTGTCCTTCGTGGCCTACCTGGTGAGTTGGGCTCCACCTGGGCCCCCTCCCAGCTGGGAAGACTTTGGAACAGCACACGGCTCCTCTGTCCCTGCCTGTGTGTCACAGAGGTGGAAAATCATGGAGTGACCATGGAGCCACGGGGTGGGGTGGGCTGGGAGGGACCTTAAGGGTTATTTCATCCCACCCCCTGCTGTGCACAGGGACACCTTCCACCTCCCAGCCCCGTCCAGCCTGGCCTTGAACACTTCCAGAGATCCTCTGGGAAATCGATGCCAGTGCCTCCCCCACCCTCACAGGGAGGAATTCCTTCCCAAAATCCTCCTCTGGACTTGCTCCAGCAGCTCCACGTCCTCCCTGTGTTGGTGCCCCAGAGCCGGGGGCAGCTCTGCAGGTGGGGTCTCACCTGAGGGGGCAGAGGGGCAGAACCCCGTCCCCTGCTGTGGGATGAGCCCCCCCCAGGCTGTCACCTCAGCTCGATGTCACCTGCACATGACACCCATCTGTGTCCCCAGTGAGGCTGTTCCCGGATACTGGTCCCAGTTTAGACCCTGAGGGACCCCACTCATCCCCTGGGCATGGAGCCATTGCCCACAACTCCTTGAGTGGCCAATCTCTGATCCAGTGAGGGACCCCCCAATGGATCACTCTGTGGGGTCATTAGTGGAGCTTCACCCCCACCCCAGCTGAGGTTTGGGGTCCCCAGTGCAGAACACTGAGGGGCTGGAGCATGTCCAGAGCAGGGAATGGAGCTGGGAAGAGTCCAAGGCAGCAAAGGTCACTGGATTCTCTACCTTTCCATAAAGTCCCCA
>NW_016690591.1:95266-101315 GCF_001604755.1 Lepidothrix coronata
GGCCTCAGGGGAGGTTTAGGCTGGATATTGGGGGAAATCCCTTCCTGGAAAGGGGTGTCCAGCCCTGGCACAGCTGCCCAGGGCAGGGAGAGGTGCCTGTCCCTGGGGGGATTTACCAGCTGTGTGGATGTGGCACCTGGGGACATGGTCAGTGGTGGCCTTGGCAGTGCTGGTGCCAGCGCTGGCCCAACGATCCCAGAGGCTTTTCCACCCCGACCCATCCCAGGGTTCCACGACTCCCTGACCCTCTGTCCCTTCCCTGACTGTGCCCTCGTGTCCCCGCAGACGTGGCTGTGCCTCATCGCCCTGGGCGCCTCCTTCCTGGCCTGCGGGAACACGGTAAGCGTCACCCGGACCCTGCACCTGGAGCCGCCGCCCCAGACCCCCAAATAATGGGGGGGTCCCGGACCCCGCCAGAGCCGCCGGAGCCGCGTTCCCGGGGGAGGACGCGCGGGAGGACCCGGATCGCCCGGCACTGCCGGAATCCTGCTGCTGTTCCTTTGCTGAGGCCCCAAATTCCCCCCGGGGTGGGGGGCACATGGGAGCAGCCTGACCCCTCCTGTCCTCATTGTCCTTTAAATCCCCCCAAATTCCTCATCCCGGGGTGTTTGACCCCGAGTAGCACAAACACTGACTCCCAGGAGCTCTGTCCTGGATAATCCAGACAAATAAGCTACAAAAAACCCAAATCACCCTTTTGGGTGGCATTTGGGGACTGGGGTGACACTACAGCCGGATCTACCTCTGCCACCCCGGCCTGACCAAATTTGGTCCTTTTTCACTGGAAAACACTTCCCATTCCCAGGGAAATCCCACGAGGACGGGAAACCTCAGCATTGATATTGTCACTACTGGTTTTTACTGGCCCGATGTGGGATTTTGGGGTCAGCAAAGGAAACGAGTTTGTGGTTATTTATGATTTTGTGACTTTATTCCCTGTGACCTGTGGAAACACTCTTGGAGTTCTCAAAAATCCCTGGATTATGGCTCAAAATCAGGCTGTGGAAGCTCCAGAGTCTTTTCCAGGGGTTTCCTTGCTGCTCCCGCTTTTCCCAGATTTAAATTCCCCCATCTCACTTTCTGCTGGTGTTTAATGAGTTTTGGGTTTTTTGGGAGAAGCTTTGCTGGGAATGCGACCCAAGTGCAACAGAACAGATTGGGATGGAGGGAACGGGGCATCTCTCAGATCTCCAGCTCTAGTGGGAGTTGGAGTCTCATCCTGCCAGGTGGGATGGGTTTGGATCTCTGGATCATGGAAATTAGGGTTAATTAGGGGAACTCCCTTCTCTGTCCACCTGGAGGCATGGCAGAGGCATAGCTCCATGGATTTAGATCCCAAAATGCTTTATGGATCTAGCAGGATGGAGCAGGGGTGGGGGTGAGGGGCTCCCCTCCCAAGTGGGTGTCACAGCTCCCACCCAGCCTGGCCCTGGATTATTTGGGATCCTTGGAGCAGGGCTGGCCAGTGCCAGGGGCTCCAACCCTTGCTGTAATGAGGCTTCCTTGTAATTCCATCAGCCTTTCCCTGTACCCCCTGTCCCAGGCAGGGAATTCTCTCTGAAATAAAATCCCCAACCCTTGGGAATGCTGCCCTGATGCCATTTTGGGATCCAGTGGTCACTGGGATTTCTTCCCTTCCATGAGCAAACCTGGCTTGTTCCCAGGATTGGGGCAGGTCGGGGCAGCCCCTTCCTGCTTAGAGCTTCCATAGGGTTTTATCCATCACTGCCCAAGATCTGGGGTTATTCCATGGTGTCCAGGACACATCCCAGGGACATGGGTGACAACACCCAGAGCCCAGCAGGAAAACACTCTAACTAGAGACAGGACTGTATCCGCTTTTCCCACCCTTTCCCAAATGAGCTGAGCCCTGTGGCTCCCCCTGACCCAAGCAAGGATTAGGACATGATGGATTCTCAGTTTTCAGGTCATTATCCCAGAATTCCAGCAGGATTTAACCCTGTAGTGTAACACTTATAGGTTTTACACCCATTCCCACAACCCAACAGCCACGATCCCTGGGAATTCAGGGGTGGGAGGGGACGGGTTGGACTCCGGCTCCAGAATCCCGCTGTACACACCCCCTGGCTCTCCTGGATCAGGAACGTTGGTTTGGGAGGGGTCAGCTCTCGTGGCTGAAACACTGAAACACTGACTGCGTGGCAGCAGCTCCATGGCAGAGCCTCTGGATCGGGTCCCTGTCCGTGGGCTCCGCTCCTCGCTGCGCTAATTTGGAGTTTTCCCCGGTTGTGTGAACCCCCTTCGCCATTAAAACACGGAGACTTTTCCAACTTGGCTTCCTGGGTCGTTTTTTGGGGTCTGCTCCGATCGCCGGCCGTTCCTGGCTGTGGTGGAGCCCCCAGTGCTCACGGAGCTGTGTCAGTAGGACGAGCTCCCGGGGGGGGCACGTCCCCGTCCCCATCCCGCGGGATTCGCTCCCGGGGTCACACTGTGACCGTGTCATCACCGGGAGAGTGGAGGGTCTGTCACTCTGCGGTGCCTTCCCGCTGGAATTCCTTCAGTGGGATCCAGGACACGGCCCGTCCATCCTGCCCTGCTCCGGCCCGACCCACCCCTGCGCTGAAAAACACGGAATTCTAGTTTTTTTCCTTGCTTTCTTACCCCCCTTTCCCCCTCCCCCGACCCGGAGCCTCAACTCCAGCCCAGCCCGGCCCGGGCTCGGCCCCGTTTAACACCGAGATCATCCGGGCTCATCCCGAGGGTTCGGAGCGTCCTCCTGTAATTAACCCGCCTATGCTGTCAGTGCTAATTAAGGCTCATCCACCCTCCAGTTTAATTAAGCTGGAGCAGGAGTTAATTGAGGCTGCGGGAGGGATCGACTCGGAGCTGTGGGTGGGGCCGGGACGGGACCCGCCCCAATTAACACCAGGATCTGTTCCTAATTAACACCGGGATCCGTTCCCAATTAACACCGGGACTCGCCCCAATTAACACCGGGATCCGTTCCCAATTAACACCGGGACCCGCCCCAATTAACACCGGGATCCGTTCCCAATTAACAGTGGTCCCGTCGGCGCTGGGTCAGGGCACTAATTAACGGGGGCACGTGGCAATGCCGGAGCCATGGCCGGCACTGCCACCTCGGTGCCCACCCGGGCTTTGCTAAACTGGGCTCAGCTGGGGCTTCGTTAAACTCAGATCAGCTTTGCTTCATTAAACTCTGTGCAGCTCAGTCTCATTAGATCGGGCTCAACTTCGCCTTTGTTGAATCAGGCTTAATTCAGGCTTTGTTAAACCCTTCTCAACTTGAGCTTCATTAAACCCGTCTCAACTTGATCTCTGTTAAACCAGACTCAGTTTAGGCGTCGTTAAATTAGGCTCGTTTTGGGCTTCATTAAACCCGTCTGAGCTCGGGCTTCATTAAACCGGGCTCAGTGCGGGCTCATTAACTGCCCTCGGCTCTAACTGTCGCCTTCCCCCCCCCAGGGCCACCTGGGCTTCGCTGCCCGCCCCGAGCTCTTCCTCCTGGGACACGTGGACTCCGACACCTCCGTCACCAGGTGATCCCGGCGCCGGGATCCGATCGGGCTCCCCCGGGACCCCTCTGTCACCCAGCGCGGCAGGACAGACCCCCAGCCCCCCCCCGGGCCGCGGGACCCCCGTCCCCCAGCGCGGCACAGCCCCGGGACGCGGCAGGAGCGGAGCCAGGATTCCCGGGAGAACGGTGGGATCGGGATCGGGAGGAGCTGCGGAGCCGGCGGGTCTTGGGGAGACCCGGCCCAGCCCTCCAGTCCAGGGGGATTTCCCCCATTTTCCCCCCCCAGAACAGCTGATCCGGGAAAGGTCCGTTGATATTTCCCGGATTTCCATCCCTCTCTCTCCAGGGGGTTGGTGAGACGAGCCTTGGGAGTTTTCCCTAATTGGGGATATTCCAGGCTGTTTCTGAAATTCTCATTAAAAGCCAGGTTTGCCGCCAGGCTCTGGCCTTGGGCCAGGGCTGACACAGGGGACTAAGCTGTTTCCCAGCATTCCCAAGGTTTTTGGGTGCTCCTGGAGCCCCAAATGAACCCTCAGAAGGTTTCAAGGGCAGCAATTCTCAGAGAACACGATGAAGCAGTTGGTTGGAATTTCCAGTTGGAAAGGGAATTGTTTCCTTTTCTCTTCAAGTTTCACTCCGTTTTAGAAATAAAAATTATACTCCCAGTCTGTTTTCCCGAGGAATTCCATCAAATCCCAGTTTCCCGTGCCCACGTCGCACCAGTGGCACCTGCAGGCAGGTCCAAGGTGGTGCCGGATCCAGCCGGGATTCTCCGGGAACTTGGATTTTTGGCGGAGACCCAAAGCCGTCCCACTGGGGGAAAGGGGGGGGTCGCGGACTTGGGGGGGTGACACTGGGGACGTCCCCGTGTCCCTTGGGGGGTGTCCGGGGGTCCCTGCTCGCCCCATTCCCGCTGTTCTCCCCTCGGGAACCCCCGGGGGAACAGGGAAAGGGGGATGGGGGGGGTTGGGGGGTGGTCTGGGAGACCCACGGGAAGGGGCTGCTGCCCCCCCCGGCCCCATCGCCCCGCCCCCGGAGGGCGATACCAGACCCTTCCCAGTCCAGTCCCGGTCCCAGTTTGCCAGCAGGACGCTCCCAGTCCGCTCCCAGTCCGGCGGCCCCGCTCCCCGCGCCGGCCGGAAAATTCCCGCTTTTCCCCCTTTGTCCCTGGAATTGCGGCTGGGCTGCCCTGGGGTGAATTCCGCTCCGTAACTGAGGAATAACCAAACCCCCAGGATGTGGCTGCGAATCCCGCGGGATCCGGGGGACTGATCCCGCTGGGACCTGCACGTTCAGATCCCTGGGAAACTGGGAGTTGCGAGATGCGGATCCAACCTCCGGGAAGCAGCTCCGGGAAGATCCGGCTCCGACGTGATTCCGGTGGAAAAGCGGCTCCCAACGGATCCCGGCGGATTTGGGATCCCGGTGGATTTGGGATCCCGATGGGATCCCCTCGGGCACCCCCAGAGCGCCCCGGCCCCGGCAGCCACACTCCCTCCCGCGGGATTCGGGATCCTCCTTCCCCCAGATTTTCCTTAAAAAGAAAAATCCCAAATTCCTCTTTTCGCCCCTGGATTTTCCTTAAACCAACACAGTTTCCTTTGAAGAAATTTGGGGGGAAACAGGAGAAATTTGGCTGAAATAGGAGAGAATTGGGGTGAAATAGGTGGAATTTATTTGGACACAAATAGGAATTTGAGAGAAAACAAAAGGAATTTGTTTGAAACGGGAGGAGTTTGAGGCGAAGTAGGTGGAATTTGGGGTGAAACAGATGGAATTGGGATGAAAAAGAAGGAATTTGGAGTGAAACTGAGGAATTTGGCGGGAAATAGGTTGAATTCAGGGTTGAAACAGGAGGAATTTTGAGTTATATTTGGTAAAAATAATAATATATACAATATAATATCTATACATATTATAGATATATATATAATACATTGTATATAATTATATATTACATAATTATATACAACATATAGCAAATTATATATAATATATTAACTATTATAAGGATATATTATAACATATATTTTATAGTACAAAGTATATATTATATATATTTGCTTATATTAATTATATAAAATATAATATAATGATGTAGTTTAGATATATATTAATAATAAAATATATAACGAATCATTTCTTAATAAAAAAATAATTAATAAACTGGGAAAAGTGGGAATTCTCTGTCTTATTAAACAAAATTAATAATTCCACGGCATTTAAGGCAGAAAAGGGGCTCAAATTCCAGGGTCCGGGGGCCTCTGGGCTGGAAGATTCAGAGTGGGCGGAGCCGCTGCCCAGACCCCGCCCCCTTTCCCGCCGGAGGGTGTCCCGGGAGCCCCGCCCTTTCAGTGCTGGGGGCGGGTCCCGTGAAGGCCACACCCACCCGTCTGTGGGCGTGTCCCGGAAAGTACCGCCTCTTCACACTGGGGCGTGTCCCGCTGAGGCCCCGCCCCCCACCCGGGCACCTCGCAAGGTAAACACGCACTGGCCCCGCCCCCTTTCCGGGCCCAGCCAATCCCCGCCCCCCAGGCTCCGCCCCTGCCC
>NW_016690592.1:0-1548 GCF_001604755.1 Lepidothrix coronata
CTAAACCGGGATTAAATCCCACTTAGACCCTGTTTTCCTGGAAAAGAGCTCCGGGATCGTGGAGTCCAACCCTGGATCCAACCCCAGCCCGTGGCACTGATGCCACATCCAACCTCATCCTAAAAATTTAGGCCCTGTTTTCCTGCAGGAATCCCAGAATCCCGGAATTAGTGGGGTTGGAAAAGAGCTCCGGGATCGTGGATCCGACCCTGGATCCAATCCCAGCCCATGGCACTGATGCCACATCCAACCTCATCCTAAAAATTTAGGCCCTGTTTTCCTGCAGGAATCCCAGAATCCCAGAATTAGTGGGGTTGGAAAAGAGCTCCGGGATCGTGGATCCGACCCTGGATCCAATCCCAGCCCGTGGCACTGATGTCACATCCAAGCTCATCCCAAAAACCTCCAGGGAAGTGACTCCACCCCCTTCCCTGGGCAGCCCATTCCAAGGGTTGATCCCAATCCATGGAAAGAATTCCTTCCCGATATCCAACCTGACCCAACCCCCTTCCTTTCCGACTCGCTCTGGAGCCGAAACTAAACCGGGATTAAATCCCACTTAGACCCCGTTTTCCTGCAGGAAATCCCAGAATCCCAGAATTAGCGGGGTTGGAAAAGAGCTCCGGGATCGTGGATCCGACCCTGGATCTGACCCCGCCGTGGTTCTGATGCCACATCCAAGCTCATTCCCAAAAAACCTCCACCCCCTTCCCTGGGCAGCCCATTCCAAGGGCTGATCCCAATCCATGGAAAGAATTTCTTCCCGATATCCAGCCTGACCCAACACCCTAAACCCTCTCCCAACCCCCTTCCTTTCCGACTCTCTCTGGAGCCGAAACTAAACCGGGATTAAATCCCACTTAGACCCCGTTTTCCTGCAGGAATCCCAGAATCCCAGAATTAGTGGGGTTGGAAAAGAGCTCCGAGATCGTGGATCTGACCCTGGATCCAACCCCAGCCCATGGCACTGATGCCACATCCAAGCTCATCCTAAAAACTTAGATCCTGTTTTCCTGCAGGAATCCCAGAATCCCAGAATCAGCTGGGTTGGAAAAGAGCTCCAGGATTGTGGATCCGACCCTGGATCCGACCCCGCCGTGGTTCTGATGCCACATCCAACCTCATTCCCAAAAAACCTCCAGGGAAGTGACTCCACCCCCTTCCCTGGGCAGCCCATTCCGAGAGCTGATCCCAATCCATGGAAAGAATTCCTTCCCGATATCCAACCTGACCCAACCCCCTTCCTTTCCGACTCGCTCTGGAGCCGAAACTAAACCGGGATTAAATCCCACTTAGACCCCGTTTTCCTACAGGAATCCCAGAATCCCAGAATTAGTGGGGTAGGGAAAAAGCTCCGGGATCGTGGATCCGACCCTGGATCCAATCCCAGCCCGTGACACTGATGCCACATCCAAGCTCATTCCCAAAAAACCTCCAGGGAAGGGACTCCACCCCCTTGCCTGGGCAGCCCATTCCAAGGGCTGATCCCAATCCATGGAAAGAATTCCTTCCCGATATCCAACCTGACCCAACCCCCTTCCTTTCCGA
>NW_016690592.1:2992-5446 GCF_001604755.1 Lepidothrix coronata
AGCTCCGGGATCGTGGATCCGACCCTGGATCCAACCCCAGCCCATGGCACTGATGCCACATCCAACCTCATCCTAAAAACTTAGATCCTGTTTTCCTGCAGGAATCCCAGAATTAGTGGGGTTGGAAAAGAGCTCCGGGATCGTGGATCCGACCCTGGATCCAACCCCAGCCCATGGCACTGATGCCACATCCAAGCTCATTCCCAAAAAACCTCCAGGGAAGGGACTCCACCCCCTTCCCTGGGCAGCCCATTCCAAGGGCTGATCCCAATCCATGGAAAGAATTCCTTCCCGATATCCAACCGGAATCTCCCCCCTGGAGGCCGAGCCCTCCTTGTCCTGCTGCTGCTTCCTGGGAGAAGGGAAACACTGGGAGGTGGGAAGAGTTGGGATGTGGGAGAGGAGGGGGAATAGTTGGGATGTGGGAGAGGAGGGGGAATAATTTGGGATGTGGGAGAGGAGGGGGAATAGCTGGGATATGGAATAGGAGGAGGAATAATTGGGATGTGGGTTGGGAAGGGGAATAAATTGGGATGTGGAGAGGAGGAGGAATAGTTGGGATGTGGGAGAGGAGGAGGAATAACTGGGATGTGGGATGGGAGGAGGAATAGTTGGGATGTGGGATAGGAGGGGGAATAATTTGGGATGTGGGATAGGAGGAGGAATAATTGGGATGTGGGTTGGGATGGGGAATAGTTGGGATGTGGGAGAGGAGGGGGAATAACTGGGATGTGGGATAGGTGGGGGAATAATTTGGAATGTGGGATGGGAGGGGGAATAACTGGGATATGGGTTAGGAAGAGGAATAAATTGGGATGCAGGAGAGGAGGGGGAATAGTTGGGATGTGGGAGAGGAGAGGGAATAATTTGGGATGTGGGAGAGAAGGAGGAATAGTTGGGATGTGGGAGAGGAGGAGGAATAATTTGGAATGTGGGCTGGGAGGGGGAATAATTGGGATGTGGGACAGGAGGGGGAATAGTTGGGATGTGGGTTGGGAAGAGGAATAATTTGGAATGTGGGATGGGAGAGGGAATAGTTGGGATGTGGGAGAGGACAGGGAATAGTTGGGATGTGGGATAGAAGGAGGAATAGATGGGATGTGGGATAGGAGGGGGAATAATTTGGAATGTGGGATGGGAGGGGGAATAATTGGGATGTGGGTTAGGAAGAGGAATAAATTGGGATGTGGGATAGGAGGGGGAATAGTTGGGATGTGGGAGAGGAGGGGGAATAACTGGGATGTGGGAGAGGAAGAGGAATAAATTGGGATGTGGGAGTGGAGGGGGAATAATTGGGATGTGGGATAGAAGGAGGAATAGTTGGGATGTGGGAGAGGAGGAGGAATAATTTGGAATGTGGGTTAGGAGAGGGAATAATTCAGATGTGGGATAGGAGGAGGAATAATTGGGATGTGGGTTGGGAAGAGGAATAAACTGGGATGTGGGATAGCAGGGGGAATAGTTGGGATGTGGGAGAGGAAGAGGAATAGTTGGGATGTGGGTTGGAAAGGGGAATAAATTGGGATGTGGGATAGGAAGAGGAATAATTTGGAATGTGGGATGGGAGGGGGGAATAACTGGGATATGGGTTAGGAAGAGGAATAAATTGGGATGCAGGAGAGGAGGGGGAATAGTTGGGATGTGGGATAGGAGGGGGAATAATTCAGATGTGGGATAGGAGGGGGAATAATTGGGATGTGGGATAGGAAGGGAATAGTTGGGATGTGGGAGAGGAGGGGGAATAGTTGGGATGTGGGACAGGAGAGGGAATAATTTGGGATGTGGGAGAGGAGGGGGAATTCCCATCCTTCCCGATATCCCACCTGCCCCTCCCCTGGCCCAGCTGGAGGCAGAGCCCTCTTGTCCTACTGGATAGAAATTCCAGGGATATTCCCAGGTTTTAGCGGCATCACGGAGCTCCAAGGCCCGGGAATGCCGAGGCCTCGGTCCAACTTTTCCCAAATCCCGGGATTACCTTCTTCATGAAGACGGAATCCTGGCGGGAACATTTCTCCACCTTCAGCTTCAGGACGGAGATGTCGCTGATGGTGCTGCCGGGAAAATCCAGGGAAAAAGGAAAACTCGGGATTCCCGAGGGTGGCAGAGCCATTCCCGCATTCCCGAGGAGATTCCCTGGATGGGAACGACCCATCCCGCAGGAATCACCATTTCCAGGGGGGTTTGAATCCCAAAAATTCAAGATCTGCAGGATGGAACCATCCCAAAAATTCTCCTGGATCATGGATATTCCTGACAGGGATCCCATCTCAAAACCAGGATCTCCAGGGTGGAACCATCCCAAAAATTCTCCTGGATCACTCATATTCCTGCCAGGGATCCCATCCCAGATCCCAGGATCTCCAGGATGGAACCATCCCAAAAATTCTCCTGGATCACTCATATTCCTGACACTGTCCCCATCCCAATTTCAGGATCTCCAGGCTGGAACCATTC
>NW_016690592.1:7533-8908 GCF_001604755.1 Lepidothrix coronata
TATGGACCTGGAGCAGTTCCTGAGGGATTCACCCCATGGAATATGGACCTGGAGCAGTTCCTGAGGGATTCACCCCATGGAATATGGACCTGGAGCAGTTCCTGAGGGATTCACCCCATGGAATATGGACCTGGAGCAGTTCCTGAGGGATTCACCCCAGGGAATATGCACCTGGAATACGATCCCACGGGAATGGGGCCGCATTCCTACCTGGAGCAGGGATTTCAGGAGCATGATCTGCGTCAGCCGGTTCCGGTTTTCCCTGCACGGAAAGAGGAATTCCAGGGTCAAATCCAGGTGGGAATGAGACATTCCAGGAATTTGGGGATTAAAAACCCGGGAATGGGATCGGGGGGGAGCAGATCCGAGTTCTCCAGGCGGGAATCCAAAGGCAAAACAACGGGAATGATACTTCCCAGGATCCAAGGGAATCCTGTTTTCCAGAAATAAACAAGACTCTGGATCTGTTTTTGTGGGAAAAGCGATCCAAAGGGTTCAGGAATTCCATGTGGGAATGGTGGGAATTGATCCCGGGGATTCCAGGGAGGAGGGATTTGATTCCTGCCGGGGATTCCCAAACACGGCGGGAATTCCGGAGTCGCCGCGGCCTCACAATTCCAACGGGATTTTAGGAAATCTGGGAGCACTGATCCGGGATTTAGGAATTTTCCAGGATTAAAAACCAGGGATTTTATAAAATCTGGGAGTCCTGAGCGGGAATTTGGGCATTTTATGGGATTAAAAACCCGGGAATGGCATCGGGGGGGAGCAGATCCGAGTCCTCCCGGCAGGAATCCAAAGGCAAAAAAACCCGGGAATGACGCTTCCCAAGACCTCAGGCAATCCCGTTTTCCAGAAAGAAACGGGAGTTCGGAGCCGTTTTTCCGGGAAAAACGATCCGGAGAGCGGTTTAATCCCAAGGAAACGGCGCCCGGGAGAGGGGAGGGGGGGGCGGGAATTTTCGGGATCCGTCCTCACCCGTCTTTTCCCGGCTCCATGGAATGTTGGGAAGAGGGAAGAGGCACCTTGTTCATGATGAAAACCATCACCTCCGACTGCTGGTAGGGGGGCAGGGTGCTGGCGAAGGAGCCTGCGGAGATGGGAACGGCCTTGGAATGGCGGGAATGGCCTTGGAATGGCGGGAATGGCCTCGGGAACGTCGGGATTCCCGACCGGGACGGAGCCCGGAAGGGATGGAACGGGGAAAAAAACCCGCCCGGAGCCGCCAAAACAACTCCCGGGAGGGGAAAAATTCCGGCTGGGAGATGCCAAGCCCTGATTCCAACCTTGCCTGGTTTGGGAATGGGGAATCCCTGGATCCGGCAGCTCCTTCCCGGTTTTCCTCAGGGATTCCCAATCCGGGAAAAGCAGGAAT
>NW_016690592.1:10465-12356 GCF_001604755.1 Lepidothrix coronata
CCCAATCCAGGGAAAAGCAGGAATGTCCCTTCCCATCCCACACCTCCTGCTGGCAGATCCCAATCCCTGCTTCCAAAGGATTCGGGATTCCAAGAGTCCAGAACTCCTGAATCCCTGGATCCAGCAGCTCCTTCCCTGTTTTCCTCAGGGATTTCCAATCCAGGAAAAGCAGGAATTATTCCTGCGGATCCCCATCCACATCTTCACCTCCAGGGGATTCCAGAGCCACCAAAATTCCGTCTGGGAGATGCCAAGCCCTGATTCCAACCTTTCCTGGTTTGGGAATGGGGAATCCCTGGATCCGGCACGTCCTTCCCAGTTTTCCTCAGGGATTCCCAATCCGGGAAAAGCAGGAATTATTCCTGCGGATCCCCATCCACATCTTCACCTCCAGGGAATTCCAGAGCCACCAAAATCCTTCCCAGGAGGGAAAAATTCCAGCTGGGAGATTCCAATCCCAGATTCCAAACTTTCCCATTCCGGAACTGCTGAATCCTTGGATCCAGCACCTCCTTCCCTCTTTTCCTCAGAATTCCCAATCCAGGGAAAAGCAGGAATGTCCCTTCCCATCCCACACCTCCAGCTGGCCGATCCCAATCCCTGCTTCCAATGGATTTGGGATTCCAAGAGTCTGGAACTCCTGAATCCTTGGATCCAGCCCCTCCTTCCCTCTTTTTCCTCAGGAATTCCAATCCAGGAAAAGCAGGAATCATTCCTGCGGATCCTCATCCACATCTTCACCTCCAGGGAATTCCAGAGCCACCAAAATCCTTCCCAGGAGGGAAAAATTCCAGCTGGGAGATTCCAATCCCTGATTCCAACCATTCCCTGTCCTTTTTCCCTCCTTTCCTTCCCTTCCTCAGAATTCCCAATCCAGGGAAAAGCAGGGATGTCTCTTCCCATCCCACACCTCCTGCTGGCCGATCCCAATCCCTGCTTCCAATGGATTCGGGATTCCAAAATTCCGGAACTCCTGAATCCCTGGATCCAGCACCTCCTTCCCTTTTTTTCCTCAGAATTCCCAATCCAGGAAAAGCAGGAATTATTCCTGCGGATCCCCATCCACATCTTCACCTCCAGGGGATTCCAGAGCCACCAAAATCCTTCCCAGGAGGGAAAAATTCCAGCTGGGAGATGCCAATCCCAGATTCCAAACTTTCCCTGTCCTCTTTCCCTCCTTTCCTTTCGTTTCTCAGAATTCCCAATCCAGGGAAAAGCAGGAATGTCCCTTCCCATCCCACACCTCCTGCTGGCAGATCCCAATCCCTGCTTCCAATGGATTCGGGATTCCAAGAGTCCAGAATTCCCAAATCCCTGGATCCAGCACCTCCTTCCCTCCTTTCCTTCCCTTCCTCAGAATTCCCAATCCAGGGAAAAGCAGGGATGTCTCTTCCCATCCCACACCTCCTGCTGGCAGATCCCAATCCCTGCTTCCACAGGATTCGGGATTCCAAGAGTCCAGAATTCCCAAATCCTTGGATCCAGCAGCTCCTTCCCTGTTTTCCTCAGGGATTCCCAATCCAGGAAAAGCAGGAATTATTCCTGTGGATCCCCATCCACATCTTCACCTCCAGGGGATTCCAGACCCACCAAAATTCCAGCTGGGAGATGCCAATCCCAGATTCCAAACTTTCCCATTCCGGAACTGCTGAATCCTTGGATCCAGCACCTCCTTCCCTCCTTTCCTTCCCTTCCTCAGAATTCCCTATCCAGGGAAAAGCAGGGATGTCTCTTCCCATCCCACACCTCCTGCTGGCAGATCCCAATCCCTGCTTCCAAAGGATTCGGGATTCCAAGATTCCAGAACTGATGAATCCTTGGATCTGGCACCTCCTTCCCTCCTTTCCTTCCCTTCCTCAGAATTCCCTATCCAGGGAAAAGCAGGGATGTC
>NW_016690592.1:15453-17201 GCF_001604755.1 Lepidothrix coronata
GGAATCTGGGGGTCAAAGGTCACATCAGGAGATTCTTGGATGAGGGATGGGGTTAAGAATTCCAAAGGGATTTAGAATTCCAGAGGAAAAGTGGGAATCTGGGGGTCAAAGGTCACATCAGGAGATTCTTGGATGAGGGATGGGGTTAAGAATTCCAAAGGGATTCAGAATTCCAGAGGAAAAGTGGGAATCTGGGGGTCAAAGGGCTCAATGGGAGATTCTGGGAGGGGTTAAATCCCAAAAGGAGTCAGAATTCCAGAGGAAAAGTGGGAATCTGGGGGAGAAGGGTCTGATCAGGAGATTCTGGGATGAGGGACGGGGATAAGAATTCCAAAGGGATTCAGAATTCCAGAGGAAATATGGGAATCTGGGGGTCAAAGGTCACATCAGGAGATTCTGGGATGAGGGATGGAATTAAATTCCAAAGGGATTCAGAATTCCAGAGGAAAAGTGGGAATGTGGGGGTCAAAGGTCTCATCAGGAGATTCTGGGATGGGATAAATCCCGAAGGGATTCGGAATTCCAGAGGAAAAGTGGGAATCTGAAGGAGAAGGGTCTGATCAGGAGATTCTGAGATGAGGGACGGGGTTAAGAATTCCAAGGGGATTCAGAATTCCAGGGAAAAAGGACCCTCTGACCTTGGGAATCATCAGAGGACTGTGGGATGAGGGAGAGGACTGAATTCCAAAGGGATTCAGAATTCCAGGGAAAAGTGGGAATGTGGAGGAGAAGGGTCTGATCAGGAGATTCTGGGATGGGATAAATCCTAAAGGGATTCAGAATTCCAGAGGAAATGTGGGAATCTGGGGGTCAAAGGTCTCATCAGGAGAGTCTGGGATGGGATAAATCCCAAAGGGATTCAGAATTCCAGGGAAAAAGGACCCTTGGACCTTGGGAATCATCAGAGGACTGTGGGATGAGGGAGAGGACTGAATTCCAAAGGGATTCAGAATTCCAGAGGAAAAGTGGGAATCTGGGGGTCAAAGGTCTCATCAGGAGAGTCTGGGATGGGATAAATCCTAAAGGGATTCAGAATTCCAGGGAAAAGTGGGAATCTGGAGGTCAAAGGCCTCATCAGGAGAGTCTGGGATGGGATAAATCCAGAGGGGATTCAGAATTCCAGAGGAAAAATGGGAATCTGGGGGTCAAAGGTCTCATCAGGAGAGTCTGGGATGGGATAAATCCCAAAGGAATTCAGAATTCCAGGGAAAAAGGACCCTTGGACCTTGGGAATCATCAGAGGACTGGGGGATGAGGGATGGGGTTAAATCCCAAGGGGATTCACAATTCCAGGGAAAAGTGGGAATGTGGAGGAGGAGTCTCATCAGGAGATTCTGGGATGAGGGACGGGGTTAAGAATTCCAAGGGGATTCAGAATTCCAGGGAAAAGCGGGAATGTGGAGGAGAGGGGTCTCATCAGGAGATTCTGGGGTGAGGGACGGGGTTAAGAATTCCAAGGGAATTCAGAATTCCAGGGAAAAAGGACCCTCGGACCTTGGGAATCATCAGAGGACTGTGGGATGAGGGATGGGGTTAAATCCCAAGGGGATTCAGAATTCCAGGGAAAAGTGGGAATGTGGTGGTGAAGACTCTCATCAGGAGATTCTGGGATGAGGGACGGGGTTAAGTATTCCAAGGGAATTCAGAATTCCAGGGAAAAAGGACCCTCTGACCTTGGGAATCGTCACGGGATTGTGGGATGGGGGAGAGGATTGAATCCCGAGGGGATTCAGAATTCCAGGGAAAAG
>NW_016690592.1:17345-19061 GCF_001604755.1 Lepidothrix coronata
CCCCGCTCTTCCCAAGCGCCGGAATTCCACCCCCTATTCCAGGAACATGGGAGCAGGGAGAGGATTCCTGGAATTCCTTGGGAATGGATCCCCTATTCCAGGAATTTGGGAGCAGGGAGAGCGAGGATATTCCCGGAATTCCCTGGGATTTGGGAATGGATCCCTCACCCACGGATCCCATTTTTTTCTGCTTTTGGACACGCAAACGCCGGAATTCCGGAATTCCACCTGGTGCTCCGGGAATTTGGGAGCAGGGAGAGAGAAAGGATATTCCCAGAATTCCCTGGGATTTGGGAATGGATCCCTCATCCACGGATCCCATTTTTTTCCGCTTTCGGACGCGCAAAAACACCGGAATTCCGGAATTCCACCTGGCACGAGGAGGGAATTTGGGAACAGGGAAAGAGAGCAGATATTCCCAGAATTCCCTGGGATTTGGGAATGGATCCCTCACCCACGGACCCCATTTTTTCCGCTTTTGGACACACCAGAATTCCAGAATTTCACCCGGCGCTCTGGGAATTTGGGAGCACAGGGAGAGAGAGAGGATATTCCCGGAATTCCCTGGGATTTGGGAATGGATCCCTCATCCACAGATCCCATTTTTTTCCGCTTTCGGACATGCAAAACGCCGGAATTCCGGAATTCCACCTGGCACGAGGGGGGAATTTGGGAGCAGGGAGAGAGAGAGGATATTCCCGGAATTCCCTGGGATTTGGGAATGGATCCCTCTCCCATGGATCCCATTTTTTCTGCTTTTGGACACACCAGAATTCCGGAATTCCACCTGGCACGAGGGGGGAATTTGGGAGCAGGGAAAGAGAGAGGGAGAGGGGATATTCCCGGAATTCCCTGGGATTTGGGACTGGATCCCTCACCCACGGATCCCATTTTTCCGCTTTCGGACACACAAACACCGGAATTCCGGAATTCCAGAATTCCACCCGGTGCTCTGGGAATTTGGGAGCACAGGGAGAGAGAGAGAGGATATTCCCGGAATTCCCTGGAATTCCTTGGGAATGGATCCCTCACCCACGGTTCCCATTTTTCCGCTTTCAGACACACAAACACCAGAATTCCGGAATTCCACCCGGCGCTGTGGGAATTTGGGAGCAGGGAGAGAGAGAGGATATTCCCAGAATTCCCTGGGATTTGGGAATGGATCTCTCACCCATGGATCCCATTTTTTTCCGCTTTTGGACACACAAACGCCAGAATTCCAGAATTCCACCCGGCGCTCCAGGAATTTGGTAGCAGGGAAAGAGAGAGGATATTCCCAGAATTCCCTGGGATTTGGGAATGGATCCCTCACCCACGGATCCCATTTTTTCCGCTTTCGGACACGCAAACGCCGGAATTCCGGAATTCCACCCAGTGCTCCCGGCCCGAGGGAGGAATTTGGGAGCAGGGAAAGAGAGAGGGAGGGGATATTCCCAGAATTCCCTGGGATTTGGGACTGGATCCCTCACCCACGGATCCCGAGGCGGCGATGGCGGCCGCTTCCGACAGCACTTCCACGATTCCCGCCCGGATCGGGGCCGCGCTCCGGCTGTTGGCGTCCAAGTGGCCCAGGAGCTGCTGGATCACCAGGTGGGAATGCTGGGGCTGGAATAAAAAAACCGGGAATGTCACTGGGAATGTCATCGGGAAGAGCGGGAGGAGCCGGGGGAGGTTTCCCGGGAGGAATCCCGACGTTCCCAATGGAGGGAAAAATGG
>NW_016690592.1:21739-24893 GCF_001604755.1 Lepidothrix coronata
TTCCCCCTCAGAATTCCCAACCTCCCCCTCAGAATTCCCAACTTCCCCTCAGAATTCCCAACTTCCCCCTCAGAATTCCCAACTTACCCCTCACAATTCCCAACTTCCCCCTCAGAATTCCCAACTTCCCCTCAGAATTCCCAACTTCCCCCTCACAATTCCCAACTTCCCCCTCAGAATTCCCAACTTCCCCTCAGAATTCCCAACTTCTCCCCCTCACAATTCCCAACTTTCCCCCTCACAATTCCCAACTTCCTCCTCACAATTCCCAACTTCGCCCCTCACAATTCCCAACTTACCCCTCAGAATTCCCAGCTTTCCCCCTCAGAATTCCCAACTCCCCCTCAGAATTCCCAACTCTCCCCTCAGAATTCCCAACTTTCCCCCTCACAATTCCCAACTTCTCCCCTCAGAATTCCCAACTTCTCCCCTCACAATTCCCAACTTTCCCCCTCACAATTCCCAACTTCCCTCCTGTTCCATTCACTCCCTCTCATTCCCAGGGCTGGGATCCACTTGGAATGACATTCCAGGATCTGGGAATGCCGGGACAGCCTTGGAGGCTCTGGAATCTCCCAGAATCTCCTGGATTATCCCAGATTTTTCCCGGCCCTGACCTGGATGGAATACATGATGATCCGGAAGCAGCCGGTGGCGAAAACCTTCGGCTCCCACAGGGAATGGTTGTCCAGGTGGCTGGGAAAAAAAACCGGGAATAAACTTCGGGATAAGCCTCGGGAAGGGCAGGGAGGGAATTCCAGTTCCAGGGGGTGAGAAAAAAACCGGGAAAAGGGGGGCTGGAATGCGGGCCTGGAATGCTGGGGGATCCGGAATTTCGGGAAGCGGGACCGGAAGCGGGGCTTGGAAATTCGGGAAGCAGGACTTGGAAGACTGGGAGCAGGATCCAGGAGGCGGAAATTCGGGATGCAGGACTCAGAAGTTTGGGAAGCAGGAGCTGGAATTTTGGGATGCAAGACCCGGAATTTTGGGATGTGTGACTTGGATTTTTGGGATGCAGGACTTGCGTTTTTGGGAAGCAGGATTCAGAAGTTTGGGATGCAGGAGTTGGAATTTTGGGAAGCAGGACTCAGAAGTTTGGGAAGCAGGATTCAGAAGTTTAGGAAGCAGGACTTGGAATTTTGGGAAGCACAGCCTGGAATTTTGGGAAGCAGGACTCGGATTTTTGGGATGAAGTTCTCAGAAATCTGGGATGCAGGACTCGGATTTTTGGGATGCAGGACTCACAAGTTTGGGAAGCAGGAGCTGGATTTTTGGGAAGCAGGACTCGGCAATTTGGGATACAGGACTCGGAAGTTTGGGAAGCAGGGCTTGCATTTTTGGGAAGCAAGATTCAGAATTTTGGGAAGTCGGACTCGGAATTTCAGGAAGCAGGACTCAGAAGTTTGGGATGAAGTTCTCGCAAATTTGGGATGCAGGACTCGGAAGTTTGGGATGCAGGACTTGAAACTTTGGGAAGCAGGAGCTGGAATTTTGGGAAGCAGGACTCAGATTTTTGGGAAGCAGGACTCAGATTTTTGGGAAGCAGGACTCAGATTTTTGGGAAGCAGGACTCAGAAGTCTGGGATTCAGGACTTGGATTTTTGGGATGTAGGACCCAGAATTTTGGGACGTAGGACTTGGATTTTTGGGATGCAGGACTCGTGTTTTTGGGAAGCAGGACTCAGAAGTTTGGGATCCAGGATTCAGAAGTTTAGGAAGCAGGACTTGGAATTTTGGGAAGCAGGACTCAAAAGTTTGGGAAGCAGGACTTGAAAGTTTGGGAAGCAGGAGCTGGAATTTTGGGAAGCAGGATTCAGGATTTTTGGGAAGCAGGACTCAGAAGTCTGGGATTCAGGACTTGGATTTTTGGGATGTAGGACTCACAAGTTTGGGAAGCAGGAGCTGGAATTTTGGGAAGCAGGAGCTGGATTTTTGGGATGCAGGGCAAAGGATTTTGGGATACAGGACTCAGAAGTTTGGGATGAAGTTCTCAGAAATCTGGGATGCAGGACTCGGATTTTTGGGATGCAGGAGCTGGATTTTTGGGATGTAGGACTCAGAAGTTTGGGAAGCAGGGCTTGGAGTTTCGAGAAGCAGGACTCAGAATTTTGGGAAGCAGGACCTGGAACTTTGGGAAGCAGCACTCGGAATTTTGGGATGCAGCACTCGCAAGTTTGGGATTCAGGACTTGGATTTTTGGGAAGCAGCACTCAAAATGTTGGGATCCAGGATTCAGAATTTTGGGATGCGGGACCCGGAATTTCAGGAAGCAGGACTCGGAATTCTGGGAAGCAGGAGTCAGATTTTTCAGGAAGCAGGACTTGGAATTTTGGGAAGCAGAATCCCGAATTTCAGGAAGCAGGACTCGGAATTTCTGGAAGCAGGACTCGGAATTTGGGGAAGCAGTACTCGGATTTTTGGGAAGCGGGACCTGGATTTTTGGGAAGCAGGACTCAGAATTTTGGGAAGCAGGATTCAGAAATTTGGGAAGAAGGACTTGGATTTTTGGGATGCAGGGCAAAGGATTTTGGGAAGCAGGAGTCAGAAGTTTGGGATGCAGTTCTCGGAAATCTGGGATGCAGGACCTGGAACTTTGAGAAGCAGCACTCAGATTTTTGGGATGCAGCACTCGGATTTTTGGGAAGTAGCACTTGGATTTGTGGGAAGCAGGACTCAGATTTTCGGGAAGCAAGACCGGGAATTTTGGGAAGCAGCGCTCAGAATTTTGGGAAGCAAGACTCGGATTTTTGGGAAGCAGGACCCAGAATTTCAAGAAGTGGGACACGGAATTTCAGGAAGCAGGACTCAGAATTTTGGGAAGCAGGACTCGGAATTTCAGGAAGCATGACCTGGAACTATGGCAAGCAGCACTCAGATTTTTGGGAAGCAGGACCCAGAATTTCAGGAAGCAGGACCCAGAATTTTGGGAAGCAGGACTCAGATGTTTGGGAAGCAAGACTTGGATTTTTGGGAAGCAGGGCAAAGGATTTTGGGAAGGAGGTCCTGGAACTTTGGGAAACACGACTTGCAAGTTTGGGACTCAGGGCTTGGATTTTTGGGAAGCAGGACTCAGAACTTCGGGAAGCAGAACCTGGAATTTTGGGATGCACGACTTGAAAGTTTGGGAAGCAGGACCTGGAATTTTGGGATGCAC
>NW_016690592.1:26426-29607 GCF_001604755.1 Lepidothrix coronata
AGACTCAGAATTTTGGGAAGCAGGACTCAAAATTTTGGGAAGCAGGACTCGGCATTTCAGGAAGCAGGACTCAGAAGTTTGGGAAGCAGGAGCTGGAATTTTGGGAAGCAGGAGCTGGATTTTTGGGAAGCAGGACTCGGCATTTCAGGAAGCAGAACTCAGAAGTTTGGGATGAAGTTCTTGGAAATTTGGGATGCAGGACTTGGATTTTTGGGATGCAGGACTCACAAGTTTGGGATGCAGGAGCTGGATTTTTGGGAAGCAGGACTCGGCAATTTGGGATACAGGACTCGGAAGTTTGGGAAGCAAGATTCAGAATTTTGGGAAGCTGGACTCGGAATTTCAGGAAGCAGAACTCAGAAGTTTGGGATGAAGTTCTCACAAATTTGGGATGTAGGACTCGGATTTTTTGGGAAGCAGGACTCGGCATTTTGGGAAGCAGGACTCAGAATTTTGGGATGCAGGACTCAAAAGTTTGGGAAGCAAGACTTGCAAGTTTGGGATGTGGATTTTTGGGAAGTAGGACCCAGAATTTCGGGAAGCAGGACCCAGAATTTTGGGAAGCAGGACCCAGATTTTTGGGAAGCAGGACCCAGAATTTCAGGAAGCAGGACCCAGAATTTCAGGAAGCAGGACTCGGAATTCTGGGAAGCAGGAGTCAGATTTTTCAGGAAGCAGGACTTCGAATTTTGGGAAGCAGAACCCCGAATTTCAGGAAGCAGGACTCGGAATTTCTGGAAGCAGGACTCGGAATTTCTGGAAGCAGGACTCAGAAGTTTGGGAAACAGCACTCAGATTTTTGGGAAGCAGGACCCAGAATTTCAGGAAGCAGGACCCAGAATTTTGGGATTCGGGACTTGGATTTTTGGGAAGCAGGACTCAGCAATTTGGGAAGCAGGACTCAAAAGTTTGGGAAGCAGGACTCAGATTTTTTGGGATGCAGGACTCAGAATTTCAGGAAGCGGGACCCAGAATTTTGGGAAGCAGGACTTGGATTCTTGGGAAGCAGGAATTGCAAGTTTGGGATTTGGGACCTGGAGTTTTGGGAAGCAGGAGTCAGAAGTTTGGGATGCAGTTCTCGGAAATCTGGGATGCAGGACCCGGAACTTTGAGAAGCAGCACTCAGAATTAAGGGAAGCAGGACTCGGAATTCCGGGAAGCAGAACTCGGAAGTTCAGGAAGCAGGACCTGGATTTTCAGGAAGCGGGACTCGGAATTTTGGGAAGCAGGACTTGGAAGAAAGACTGGGAGCAGGATCCAGGAAGCGGAAGTTTGGGAAGCAGGACTCAGAAGTTTGGGAAGCAGGACTCAAATGTTTGGGAAGCAGGACTTGGAACTTTGGGATGCAGGACTCAGAAGTTTGGGTTCCAGGATCCAGTAGTTTGGGAAGCAGGACCTGGAATTTCAGGAAGCAGGACTCGGAATTTCTGGAAGCAGGACTCAGAAGTTTGGGAAACAGCACTCAGATTTTTGGGAAGCAGGACCTGGAATTTTGGGAAGCAGGACCCAGAATTTCAGGAAGCAGGACTCAGAAGTTTGGGATTCAGGACTTGGATTTTTGGGAAGCAGGACTCAGCAATTTGGGAAGCGGGACTCAAAAGTTTGGGAAGCAGGACTCAGATTTTTTGGGAAGCAGGACTCAGAATTTCAGGAAGCAGGACCCAGAATTTTGGGAAGCAGGACTCGGATTCTTGGGAAGCAGGAATTGCAAGTTTGGGATTTGGGACTTGGATTTTTGGGAAGCAGAAGTTTGGGATGCAGTTCTCGAAAATCTGGGATGCAGGACCTGGAACTTTGAGAAGCAGCACTCAGAATTTCGGGAAGCAGGACTCGGAATTCCGGGAAGCNGCAGGACCTGGAACTTTGAGAAGCAGCACTCAGAATTTCGGGAAGCAGGACTCGGAATTCCGGGAAGCGGAACTCGGAAGTTCAGGAAGCAGGACCTGGATTTTCAGGAAGCGGGACTTGGAATTTTGGGAAGCAGGACTTGGAAGAAAGACTGGGATCAGGATCCAGGAAGCGGAAGTTTGGGAAGCAGGACTCAGAAGTTTGGGAAGCAGGACTCGGAAGTTTGGGAAGCAGGAGCTGGAATTTTGGGAAGCAGGACTCAGATTTTTGGGAAGCAGGACTCAGATTTTTGGGAAGTAGGACTCAGAAGTCTGGGATTCAGGATCTGGAATTTTGGGAAGCAGGACTCAGAAGTTTGGGATGTAGGACTCAGAATTCTGGGATGCAGGAGCTGGAATTTTGGGAAGCAGGACTCAGAAGTCTGGGATTCAGGACTTGGATTTTTGGGATGCAGGACCCAGAATTTTGGGATGTAGGACTTGGATTTTTGGGATGCAGGACTCGTGTTTTTGGGAAGCAGGATTCAGAAGTTTGGGATGTAGGACTAAGAAGTTTGGGATGTAGGAGCTGGATTTTTGGGAAGCAGGACTCAGAAGTTTGGGATCCAGGATTCAGAAGTTTAGGAAGCAGGACTTGAAATTTTGGGAAGCACAGCCTGGAATTTTGGGAAGCAGGACTTGGAAGACTGGGAGCAGGATCCAGGAAGCGGAAGTTTGGGAAGCAGGACTCGGATCTTTGGGAAGCAGGACTCAGATTTTTGGGAAGGAGGCCTCGGATCTTTGGGAAGCAGGCCCCGGAATTCCGGGCCTCGGGACTCACATGAGGACGGGTTTGATGGCGTTCTTGATATTCCCGTAGGCGGCTCTTCCCAACAATTCCCGGAGGCAGCGCTCGGCCAGTTCCGTCGGACTCTCCTTCTCCTTCTCCGTGGCTTGGAGAGGCGACGGGGAACGGCTGGAAAAGCGGGAAAGGGAGGTCGGAAAACCCCGGGAACGGGGGGATGGAAGGGAAAAGGGGGAGAATCCGCCACGGAAAAGGGGAGTTGTTGGGTTCTATCCCAAAAAAACGGGGATGGAAAACGCCGGGAGATGCGGGAGGGGCGGCGGGATGAAGATTCCCGGCTCCAAAGGGAGCGGGAAGGGGGTTTTATTCCCGGTTTGTGGCTGCCCCTGGATCCCTGGGAGCGTCCAAGGAAAAGCTGGAACCGCCTGGGATAGCGGGAGGTGTCCCTGAACATGGAATGGGATGGGATTTAAGGCCCCTTCCCACCCAAACCATTCCAGGATCCCGGATTCCATGTCCCGGTCCCGGGTCCCCCTCCAGGGTTTTGGCT
>NW_016690592.1:32397-33739 GCF_001604755.1 Lepidothrix coronata
GTTGGGATGTGGGATAGGAAGGGGAATAGTTGGGATGTGGGATAGGAGGGGGAATTCCCATCCTTCCCAATATCCCACCTGCCCCTCCCCTGGCCCAGCTGGAGGCCGTTCCCTCTCCTCCTGTCCCTCGTTCCCTGGGAATTGGGGACCCTCCCCCTGGCTCCCCCCTCCTGTCAGGGAATTCTGGAGCAGGAAAAGGTCCCTCCTGATCCCCCTTTTCTCCGGGATGAGCCCCCCTTCCCAGCTCCCTCAGATATTCCTGCTGCTCCAGCCCCTTCCCAGCTCCCTCGGCCATTCCCAGATTTCCAGCCCCTTCCCAGCTCCCTCAGCCATTCCCAGTTCTCCAGCCCCTTCCCAGCTCCCTCGGCCATTCCCAGATTTCCAGCCCCTTCCCAGCTCCCTCACCCATTCCCTGTTCTCCAGCCCTTTCCCACCTCCCCCAACCATTCCCACTTTTCCAGCCCTTCCCCACCTCCAGCCCCTCCCCTCTGCTCCCCCTCAACCCCCAGGAATCCGGCGATTCCCGAGAAAACACGGCAAAAAAGCGGGAAGATCCACCCCAAAACCTCTTCCCTGGGCTTGATCCACCTCCGAAATCCCCCTTTCCCGGGAATCTTTTCCCACCTTTCCGCCTCTTCCACGTGCTGGAGGTTGAAGAGGAGGGAAGGGACGATCTTATCCATGTGCTGGGGATCCCAAATATTGGCCTGGAGTTCGTCGTTCACCGTCTTCCGCACGACCCCCTGCAGGCCCTTGATCCCGGACATCCGGATCCTGAGGGGAAACACGGGATATCCCATCCCAAATCTGGGATATTCCACCCCAAATCCGGGATATCCCACCCCAAATCCGGGATATTCCACCCCAAATCCGGGATATTCCACCCCCTGGCAGCGTCCAAGGCCGGCCTGGATTCCCTGGATTTGCCCCCCACCCCGGCGTCGGGCTCGGAACGGGATGAGCTTCAAGGCCCCTTCCCGCCCAAATATCCCGGGATTCCGCGATCCAAAGAATCCCTGGGATGCTCCAGCATTCCCAGAAATCCTAGAGGGATTGGGTTTGGCTCTGGGAAGTCTCCATTGTCCAGCTCTTGGGAATGTTTTTCCCCCTTTCCCTCGTTCCCGGGGGCTCCGGAGCCACGTTTCACCCACGGAAAACTTGGATGTGAGGGAAAACTTGGATATGAGGGAAAACTTGGACATGAGGGAAAACTAAAGTGCTTTTCCAACCCTCTGTTGGGAGAAGATCCCTCCAGATCCCTCTTTTTTTCCAGGATGAGCCCCCCCAGCTCCCTCAGCCATTCCTGCTGCTCCAGCCCCTTCCCAGCTCCCTCAGCCATTCC
>NW_016690592.1:34450-36191 GCF_001604755.1 Lepidothrix coronata
GTTCTCCAGCCCCTTCCCAGCTCCCTCAGCCATTCCTGCTTTTCCAGCCCCTTCCCAGCTCCCTCAGCCATTCCCAGTTCTCCAACCCCTTCCCAGCTCCCTCTCCCACTCCCTCTTTTCCAACCCCTTCCCAGCTCCCTCAGCCATTCCAGGTTCTCCAGCCCCTTCCCAGCTCCCTCAGCCATTCCTGCTTTTCCAGCCCCTTCCCAGCTCCCTCAGCCATTCCCAGTTCTCCAACCCCTTCCCAGCTCCCTCTCCCACTCCCTCTTTTCCAACCCCTTCCCAGCTCCCTCAGCCATTCCAGGTTCTTCAGCCCCTTCCCAGCTCATTCAGATATTCCCAGATTTCCAGCCCCTTCCCAGCTCCCTCGACCACTCCCAGTTTTCCAACTCCTTCCCAGCTCAGCCATTCCCAGTTCTCCAGCCCCTTCCCAGCTCCCTTATTCCCTGTTTTCCAGCCCCTTCCCAGCTCCCTCTCCCACTCCCTCTTTTCCAACCCCTTCCCAGCTCCCTCAGCCATTCCAGGTTCTCCAGCCCCTTCCCACCTCCCTCATCATTCCCAGTTCTCCAGCCCCTTCCCAGCTCCCTCAGCCATTCCCAGTGTTCCAGCTCCTTCCCAGCTCTCTCATCATTCCCTGTTTTCCAACCCCTTCCCAGCTCCCTCAGCCATTCCTGGTTCTCCAGCCCCTTCCCAGCTCAACCATTCCCAGATTTCCAGCCCCTTCCCAGCTCCCTCAGCCATTCCTGCTTTTCCAGCCCCTTCCCAGCTCAGTCATTCCAGGTTCTCCAGCCCCTTCCCAGCTCCCTTATTCCCTGTTTTCCAACCCCTTCCCAGCTCCCTCGACCATTCCCAGTTCTCCAACCCCTTCCCAGCTCCCTCAGCCATTCCAGGTTCTCCAGCCCCTTCCCATCTCCCTCTCCCACTCCCTCTTTTCCAACCCCTTCCCAGCTCCCTCAGCCATTCCCAGTTTTCCAGCCCCTTCCCAGCTCAGTCATTCCAGGTTCTCCAGCCCCTTCCCAGCTCCCTTATTCCCAGTTTTCCAGCCCCTTCCCAGCTCCCTCAGCCATTCCCAGTTCTCCAACCCCTTCCCAGCTCAGCCATTCCCAGATTTCCAGCCCCTTCCCAGCTCCCTCGACCATTCCTGGTTCTCCAGCCCCTTCCCACCTCCCTCAGATTTCCAGCCCCTTCCCAGCTCCCTCAACCATTCCTGGTTCTCCAGCCCCTTCCCTGCTTCTTCAGCCATTCCTGGTTCTCCAGCCCCTTCCCAGCTCAGCCATTCCCAGATTTCCAGCCCCTTCCCACCTCCCTCATCATTCCCTGTTCTCCAGCCCCTTCCGTGCTTCTTCAGCCATTCCTGCTTTTCCAGCCCCTTCCCAGCTCCCTTATTCCCTGTTTTCCAACCCCTTCCCAGCTCAGTGATTCCAGGTTCTCCAGCTCCTTCCCACCTCCCTTATTCCCTGTTTTCCAGCCCCTTCCCACCTCCCTCATCATTCCAGTTTTCCAATCCCTTCCCAGCTCCCTCTCCCACTCCCTCTTTTCCAACCCCTTCCCAGCTCCCTCAGCCATTCCAACTTTTCCAGCCCCTTCCCAGCTCAGTCATTCCAGGTTCTCCAGCCCCTTCCCACCTCCCTTATTCCCTGTTTTCCAGCCCCTTCCCCCCTCCCTCATCATTCCCAGTTTTCCAGCCCCTTCCCAGCTCCCTCAGCCATTCCAAGTTCTCCAGCCCCTTCCCATCTCCCTC
>NW_016690592.1:37173-39264 GCF_001604755.1 Lepidothrix coronata
CGCCGGGAAGGCGCCGGGAAGGCGCCGGACCCCCCTCCCCGCGCCTTCCCAGCCAGAATTCCGGGCTCACTTGGAGCGGACGTCGGGATCGTCGTGGCCGGAGTGACACATCTCGCTGAAGCGCGACACGAAGAAGTCGTAGCTGCGGTGGTAGGACGGGGTGTCCTCCTCGATGTTGGCAAACTTCACAAACTGGGAACGATGGGACACGGGAATCCATGGAAATCCATGGAAATCCACGGAAATCCGTGGAAAATCCCACCCCCCCCGATCCGGGAATGTCTCTGGCGCTTCCCGACGGATCGGGAATGAGCGGCCGAAGTGGGAACGGCTCGTGCCGAGAGGAGATCCAAACCCGCCCTGGGGGTGATCCCGAACTCTCCGGCCTCCCAGGGATCCCAGAGATCCCAGGGAAGGGAATTTAGGGAAGCAGGGAGGTGTCAGAGATCCCAGAGATCCCAGGGAAAGGAATTTAGGGAAGCAGGGAGGTGTCAGGGATCCCAGAGATCCCAGGGAAGGAAATTTAGGGAAGCAGAAAAGAGTCAAAGATCCCAGAGATCCCAGGGATTCCAGGGAAGGGAATTTAGGGAAGCAGCAAAGAGTCAGTGATCCCAGTGATTCCAGAGATCCCAATGATCCCAGAGAAGGGAATGTAGGGAAGCAGGGAGGTGTCAGGGATCCCAGAGATGCCAGGGAAAGGAATTTAGGGAAGCAGGGAGGTGTCGGTGATCCCGGTGATCACAGGGATCCCAGGGATCCCAGGAAAAGGAATTTAGGGAAGCAGGGAGGTGTCGGTGATCCCAGAGATCCCAGGGAAGGGAATTTCGGGAAGCAGGGAGGTGTCAGGGATCCCAGAGATCCCAGGGAAGGGAATTTAGGGAAGCAGGGAGGTGTCAGGGATCCCAGAGATCCCAGGGAAGGGAATTTAGGGAAGCAGGGAGGTGTCAGGGATCCCAGGGATCCCAGGGATGGAATTTAGGGAAGCAGGGAGGTGTCAGTGATCCCAGGGATCCCAGGGAAGGGAATTTAGGGAAGCAGGGAGGTGTCAGGGATCCCAGAGATCCCAGGGAAAGGAATTTAGGGAAGCAGCAAAGAGTCAGAGGTCCCAGAGATCCCAGGGAAGGGACTTCCGGGAAGCAGCAAAGAGTCAGAGATCCCAGGGATCCTAGAGATCCCAGGGAAGGGAATTCCGGGAAGCAGCAAGGATTCAGTGATCCCAGTGATTCCAGAGATCCCAATGATCCCAGAGAAGGGAATTTAGGGAAGCAGGGAGGTGTCAGCGATCCCAGAGATCCCAGGGAAGGGAATTTAGGGAAGCAGGGAGGTGTCAGGGATGCCAGAGATCCCAGGGAAGGGAATTTAGGGAAGCAGCAAAGAGTCAGAGATCCCAGTGATTCCCAATGATCCCAGGGAAGGGAATTTAGGAAGCAGGGAGGTGTCAGGGACCCCAGAGATCCCAGAGATCCCAGGGAAGGGAATTTGGGGAAGCAGGGAGGTGTCAGGGATCCCAGAGATCCCAGGGAAAGGAATTTAGGGAAGCAGGGAGGTGTCAGAGATCCCAGGGATCCCGGGGAAGGGAATTTAGGGAAGCAGCAAAGAGTCAGAGATCCCAGTGATTCCAGAGATCCCAGGGAAGGGAATTTAGGGAAGCAGAGACGTGTCAGAGATCCCAGGGATCCCAGAGATCTCAGGAAAAGGAATTCTGGGAAGCAGGGAGGTGTCAGGGATCCCAGAGATCCCAGGGAAGGAATTTAGGGAAGTAGGGAGGTGTCAGAGATCCCAGTGATTCCAGAGATCCCAGGGAAAGGAATTTAGGGAAGCAGGGAGGTGTCAGCGATCCCAGAGATCCCAGGGAAGGGAATTTAGGAACCAGGGAGGTGTCAGGGATCCCAGAGATCCCAGGGAAGGGAATTCCGGGAAGCAGGGAGGTGTCGGTGATCCCAGGGGTCCCAGGGCTGGAATTTAGGGAAGCAGCAAAGAGTCAGAGATCCCAGGGATCCCAATGATCCCAGGAAAGGAATTTAGGGAAGCAGGGAGGTGTCAGGGATCCCAGAGATCCCAGGGAAAGGGAATTTAGGGAAGCAGCAAAGA
>NW_016690592.1:39417-40822 GCF_001604755.1 Lepidothrix coronata
GATCCCAGAGATCCCAGGGAAAGGGAATTTAGGGAAGCAGCAAAGAGTCAGCGATCCCAGGGATCCCAATGATCCCAGGAAAAGGAATTTAGGAAGCAGGGAGGTGTCAGGGATCCCAGAGATCCCAGGGAAAGGAATTTAGGGAAGCAGGGAGGTGTCAGGGAACCCAGAGATCCCAGGAAAGGAATTTAGGGAAGCAGGGAGGTGTCAGGGAACCCAGAGATCCCAGGAAAGGAATTTAGGGAAGCAGGGAGGTGTCAGAGATCCCAGAGATCCCAGGGAAGGGAATTCCGGGAACAGGGAGGTGTCAGGGATCCCAGGGATCCCAGGGAAGGGAATTTAGGGAAGCAGGGAGGTGTCAGGGATCCCAGAGATCTCAGGGAAGGGAATTTAGGGAAGCAGCAAAGAGTCAGAGATCCCAGGGATCCCAATGATCCCAGGAAAAGGAATTTAGGGAAGCAGGGAGGTGTCAGGGATCCCAGAGATCCCAGGGAAGGGAATTTAGGGAAGCAGCAAAGACTCAGTGATCCCAGGGATCCCAGAGATCCCAATGATCCCAGAGAAGGGAATTTAGGAAGCAGGGAGGTGTCAGGGATCCCAATGATCCCAGAGAAGGGAATTTAGGAAGCAGGGAGGTGTCAGGGATCCCAGAGATCCCAGGGAAGGGAATTCCGGGAAGCAGGGAGGTGTCGGTGATCCCAGAGATCCCAGGGAAGGGAATTCCGGGAAGCAGGGAGGTGTCAGGGATGCCAGAGATCCCAGGGAAGGGAATTCCGGGAAGCAGGGAGGTGGCAGAGATCCCAGAGATCCCAGGGAAGGGAATTCCGGGAAGCAGGGAGGTGTCAGGGATCCCAGAGATCCCAGGAAAAGGAATTTAGGGAAGCAGCAAAGACTCAGTGATCCCAGTGATTCCAGAGATCCCAATGATCCCAGAGAAAGGAATTTAGGGAAGCAGGGAGGTGTCAGGGACCCCAGAGATCCCAGGGATCCCAGGGAAGGGAATTTAGGGAAGCAGGGAGGTGTCAGAGATCCCAGAGATCCCGGGAAAAGAATTTAGGGAAGTGGGGAGGTGTCAGGGATCCCAGAGATCCCAGGGAAGGGAATTCCGGGAAGCAGCAAAGAGTCAGCGATCCCAGAGATCCCAGTGGATCCAGAGGAGGCCACGGAGATGCTCCAAGGCTCTGGAGCCAGGCTGGGAGAGCTGGGAATGGCCAGGCTGGAGAAGGGAAGGATCCCGGGAGAGCTTGGAGCACATTCCAGAGCCTGAAGGGGCTCCAGGAGAGCTGGAGAGGGACTGGGGATCAGGGCCTGGAATGACAGGCCCCAGGGAACGGATCCCAGTGGCAGAGGGCAGGGAGAGGTGGGACACTGGGAAGGAATCCCTGGCACCCTTTCCCACCCCCCG
>NW_016690592.1:41591-42642 GCF_001604755.1 Lepidothrix coronata
GGGAATGGCTGAGGGAGCTGGGAAGGGGTTGAAAATCTGGGAATGGCTGAGGGAGCTGGGAAGGGGTTGAAAATCCAGGAATAAGGGAGCTGGGAAGGGGTTGGAAAACTGGGAATGGCTGAGGTAGATGGGAAGGGGTTGGAAATCCGGGAATAAGAGAGCTGGGAAGGGGCTGGAGAACCAGGAATGGCTGACGGAGATGGGAAGGGGTTGGAAATCCGGGAATGGCTGAGGGAGCTGGGAAGGGGCTGAAGAACCTGGAATATCTGAGGGAGATGGGAAGGGGCTGGAAATCCGGGAATAAGGGAGCTGGGAAGGGGTTGGAGAAACTGGAATGGCTGAGGGAGTTGAAAGGGGCTGGAAAAGCAGGAATGGCTGAGGGAGCTGGGAAGAGGTTGGAAATATGGGAATGGCTGAGGGAGTTGGAAATCTGGAAATGGCTGAGGGAGATGGGAAGGGGCTGGAAAAGCAGGAATGGCTGAGGGAGATGGGAAGGGGCTGGAGAACCTGGAATGGCTGAGGGAGCTGGGAAGGGGCTGGAAATCTGAGAATAAGGGAACTGGGAAGGGGCTGGAGAACCAGGAATGGTTGAGGGAGCTGGGAAAGGGTTGGAAATCTGGGAATAAGGGAGCTGGGAAGGGACTGGAGAACCAGGAATGGTTGAGGGAGCTGGGAAGGGGTTGGAAAACTGGGAATGGCTGAGGTAGATGGGAAGGGGTTGGAAATCCGGGAATAAGGGAGCTGGGAAGGGGCTGGAGAAGCAGGAATGATGAGGGAGGTGGGAAGGGGCTGGAAAACTGGGAATGGCTGAGCTGGGAAGGGGCTGGAAAAGCAGGAATGGCTGAGGGAGCTGGGAAGGGGCTGGAAAACTGGGAATGATGAGGGAGCTGGGAAGGGGTTGGAAATATGGGAATGGCTGAGAGAGTTGGAAAAGGAGCTGGAAATCCGGAAATGGCTGAGGGAGCTGGGAAAGGGCTGGAAATCTGGGAATGGCTGAGGGAGCTGGGAAGGGGTTGAAAATCTGGGAATGGCTGAGGGAGCTGGGAAGGGG
>NW_016690592.1:42652-46305 GCF_001604755.1 Lepidothrix coronata
ATTCGGGATGCGAGGGAGCCTGGAGGGGATCCCGGGGGGGGAGAGGGCTTGGAGAAATCTGGGATGGTGGGAGAGGTCCCTGCCCCTGGCAGGGGATGGGATTTAAAGTCCCTTCCCACCCAAAGCAGCCCGGGATTGTTCCCTGGACTCCTTCCCAGGGAGGAGCTGGGCTGGGGATGGATCCAATGGCAGGCTCTGGATCCAGGCTGGGAGAGCTGGGAATGGCCAGGCTGGAGAAGGGAAGGATCCCGGGAGAGCTTGGAGCACATTCCAGAGCTCCTGGAGGAGCTGGGCCGGGGATGGATCCGAGGGCAGGCGAACTCACGGAGTTGGTTCCCAGGATTTGCAGGTTGGGTTTCTCGGATTCCAGGAGCTTGGCCACCATCTTCAGGAAGCTCTCCACGAACAGGTTGATGCTCTGGCAGTGACAGGCCATGAGCAGCTGATCCAGCGCTTCCATGGCGATGCAGACGTAGCTGGAGGCGGGAAAAACCCGGGATAAAGTCAGGGAAGAGTTGTTTGGGAAGTTCTCTCACCCCCGGGAAGATGGGAAGGCCTTGGAAGGCCGGGGGGAGTTTTGGGATCCTCGGGACGAGATGGGGAAGGGGCTGGAGGGTGGCCAGGGAAGGGGGTGGAGATGGGAAAGCGGGAATGATGAGGGAGGTGGGAAGGGGCTGGAAAACTGGGAATGGCTGAGGGAGATGGGAAGGGGCTGGAGAACTGGGAATAAGGGAGCTGGGAAGGGGCTGGAGAACAGGGAATATCTGAGGGAGATGGGAAGGGGCTGGAGAACCGGGAATGGCCGAGGGAGCTGGGAAAGGGTTGGAAATCCGGGAATAAGGGATCTGAGAAAGGGCTGGAGAAACTGGAATGGCTGATGGAGATGGGAAGGGGCTGAAGAACCTGGAATATCTGAGGGAGATGGGAAGGGGCTGGAAATCCGGGAATAAGGGAGCTGGGAAGAGGTTGTAGAAACTGGAATGGCTGAGGGAGTTGGAAAGGGGCTGGAAATCTGGGAATGGCTGAGCTGGGAAGGGGCTGGAGAACCAGGAATGTCTGAGGGAGCTGGGAAGGGGCTGGAGAACCGGGAATGGTTGAGGGAGGTGGGAAGTGGCTGGAAAACTGGGAATGGCTGAGCTGGGAAGGGGCTGGAAAAGCAGGAATGGCTGAGGGAGCTGGGAAGGGGCTGGAAAACTGGGAATGGCTGAGGGAAATGGGAAGGGGTTGGAGAACTGGGAATGGTGGAGAGAGCTGGGAAGGGGCTGGAGAACCAGGAATGGTTGAGGGAGCTGGGAAGGGGTTGGAAATCCGGGAATAAGGGAGCTGGGAAGGGGCTGGAGAACCAGGAATGGCTGAGGGAGCTGGGAAGGGGTTGGAAATCTGGGAATGGTTGAGGGAGTTGGAAAAGGAGCTGGAAATCCGGAAATGGCTGAGGGAGCTGGGAAGGGGCTGGAAAAGCAGGGAATGGCTGAGGGAGCTGGGAATGGGTTGGAGAACCGGGAATATCTGAGGGAGATGGGAAGGGGCTGGAAAACTGAGAATAAGGGAGCTGGGAAGGGGCTGGAAATCTGGGAATATCTGAGGGAGCTGGGGATCAGGGCCTGGAATGACAGGCCCCAGGGAATGGATCCCAGTGGGAAAGGGGAGATTTGGGGGGGAGATTGGGAAGGGATTCCTGGCTGGGAGGGGGGGGGGGGGCTGGGCTGGAATTCCCAGAGAAGCCGTGGCTGCCCCTGGATCCCTGGGAGTGTCCAAGGCCGGGTTGGATTCCCTTGGAGCCGCCCNTGGGAAGGGTCTCCCTTCCCCTTTCCCGCCTTTTCCATCCCCACATTCCAGAAAAATCCCTCTGACTGGATCCTGAGTGTCCTTTATCCTGGAATGCTGGAATGGTTTGGGTGGGAAGGGCCCTTAAATCCCATCCCATTCCATGGGCAGGGACACCTCCCGCTATCCCAGGGAATCCAACCTGGCCTTGGACACTCCCAGGGATCCAGGGGCAGCCACAGCTTCTCTGGGAATTCCAGCCCAGCCCCTCCTCCCAGGGAAGGCCGATCCCGATATCCCGATCCCAGGCCTTTCCCTGCTCTCCCCCAGGGCCAGACCGTGGACGACATTCCCAAGGAAGTGTTGATCGACTGTGCCCACCTGGTGAAGGCCAACAGCATCCAAGGTAATCCTGATTCCCGGGAAACGCCTGGCAAGGGGGGCTCTTTCCACTCCTGGATCCCGGATCCGATTCCCGGGACGTTTCCCCGTTAATCCCGTGGGATTTAGGGAAGGAGATGTTGCTCGGGATTCCTCGTGAAGAGGGATTTTAAATTCCACAGGGATTTCTGGGACAGGGAGAAATTCCAGGAGGGATGTTTGGGACAGGGATGGAGAAATTCCATCAGGGATTTCTGGGACAGGGAGGGAGAAATGCCAGCAGGGATGTTTGGAAAAGTGGGAAATTCCATCAGGGATATTTGGGTCAGAGGGAAATTCCATCAGGGATATTTGGGACAGGGATGGAGAAATTCCATCAGGGATATTTGGGACAGGGATGGAGAAATTCCAGCAGGGATGTTTGGGACAAGGATGGAGAAGTTCCATCAGTGATGTTTCGGACAGGAGGAAATTCCAGCAGGGATTTCTGGGACAGGGAGAAATTCCATCAGGGATGTTTGGGAAAAGGTGAAATTCCACGGGGATGTTTGGGACAAGGATGGAGAAGTTCCACAGGGATTTCTGGGATAGGGATGGAGAAATTCCATCAGGGATGTTTGGGACAGGGAGGGAGAAATTCCAGCAGGGATGTTTGGGAGAGGGATGGAGAAGTTCCATCAGGGATGTTTGGGAAAAGGTGAAATTCCACAGGGATGTTTGGGACAGGGAGGGAGAAATTCCAGCAGGGATTTCTGGGACAGGGAGGGAGAAATTCCACAGGGATGTTTGGGACAGGCAGGAATTCCATCAGGGATGTTCGGGACAGGCAGGAATTCCATCAGGGATGTTGGGGACAGGCAGGAATTCCAGCAGGGATGTTGGGGACGGGCAGGAATTCCAGCAGGGATTCCCGGGACTGGGATGCTTTCCCGCCCCCCAGGGTGCAAGATGAACAACGTGAGCGTCGTTTACACCCCCTGGAGCAACCTGAAGAAAACGTCGGACATGGACGTGGGGCAGATCGGCTTCCACAGGCAGAAGGACGTGAGTGGGGGAGCGTTCCTGGGGCGTTCCTGGAGCATTCCTGGAGCATTCCTGGAGAACTCCTCGTTATCCGGCCCTGGGAGTGCCCAAGGCCGGGTTGGATTCCCTGGGATAGCGGGAGGTGTCCCTGATCCAGGGGGAATTAAATGAGCTCTAAGGTCCCTTCCCACCCAAACCATTCCAGGATTCCAGGATAAAGGACACTCAGGATCCAGTCAGAGGGATTTTTATGGAATGTGGGGATGGAAAAGGCAGGAAAGGGGAAGGGAGACCCTTCCCTGAGTGCCGAGATTCCCAGGGAACCCCCTTGTTCCCGGAACTCCTTCCCAGGGAGGAGCTGGGCTGGGGATGGATCCAATGGCAGGCTCTGGATCCAGGCTGGGAGAGCTGGGAATGGCCAGGCTGGAGAAGGGAAGGATCCCGGGAGAGCTCGGAGCACATTCCAGAGCCTTTTTTTTTTTTTC
>NW_016690592.1:46512-48384 GCF_001604755.1 Lepidothrix coronata
CAGCGACGTTGTCCCTCTGTTCCCTGCCCCCCAATCCCGGGGCAGGGAACCCCCCAAATCCCACAGCCACCAAACACAGGGAGCTTCTCTTCCCAGAATTCCCTGCAGACACTTCCTACCGCCTCCTGCAGAGCGGGAAGAGCCCAATCCCTGTCTGTTGGCCGAGGAATTATATCCTCAGGAATCCTTTTCCTTGTTGTCTCCATAATTCCAAGTTCTGGAAGAGGGGCTCTCCATGCTCTTCCACAACCTGACTGGCAGGGATTTTCCTCAGGATCTGGTTTTCTGGGATCCAGTCCTGTAACAGGGATTTTCCTCAGACTCTGGTTTTGTGGGATCCAGCCCTTTGACAGGGATTTTTCTCAGGATCTGGTTTTATGGGATCCAGTCCCATGACAGGGATTTTCCTCAGGATTTGGTTTTGTGGGGATTTTCCTCACTATCTGGTTTTGTGGGATCCAGCCCTGTGACAGGGATTTTCCTCAGGATCTGGTTTTGGGGGGGTTTTGGGTTTGTGGGGATTTTCCTGAAGCTCTGGTTTTATGGGATCCAGCCCTTTTGGCAGGGATTTCCCTGAGGCTCTGCTTTTGTGGGATCCAGCCCCGTGACAGGAATTTTCCTCAGGGTTTGGGTTTGTGGGGCTTTTCCTCAGGCTGTGGTTCTGTGGGATCCAGTCCCATTGCAGGGATTTTCCTCAGGCTCTGGTTTTGTGGGATCCAGCCCCATGACAGGGATTTTCCTCAGGCTCTGGGTTTGTGGGGATTTTCCTCAGGCTCTGGGTTTGTGGGGATTTTCCTCAGCTTTTGGGTTTGTGGGGACATTCCTCACTATCTGGTTTTGTGGGATCCAGCCCTTTTGGCAGGGATTTTCCTCAGGATCTGGCCCTTTGGCAGGGATTTCCCTGAGGCTGTGGTTCTGTGGGATCCAGTCCCATGGCAGAAATTTTCCCCAGGCTCTGGTTCTGTGGGATCCAGCCCCGTGACAGGGATTTTCCTCAGGGTTTGGGTTTGTGGGGCTTTTCCTCAGGCTCTGGTTTTGTGGGATCCAGTCCCATGACAGGGATTTTCCTCAGGCTCTGGGTTTGTGGGGATTTTCCTCAGGTTTTGGGTTTGTGGGGACATTCCTTGCTATCTGGTTTTGTCGGATTCAGCCCTGTGACAGGGGTTTTCTCAGGCTCTGGTTTTGTGGGATCCAGTCCCGTGGCTGGAATTTTCCTCAGGCTCTGGCCCTGTGGCAGGGATTTCCCTGAAGCTCCGGTTTTGTGGGATCCAGCCCTTTGGCAGGGATTTTCCTCAGGCTCTGGTTCTGTGGGATCCAACCCTTTTGGCAGGGATTCTCCCCAGTCTCTGGTTTTGTGGGATCCAGTCCCATGATAGGGATTTTCCTCAGGATCTGGGTTTGTGGAGATTTTCCTCAGGTTTGGGGTTTGTGGGGATTTTCCTCACTATCTGGTTTTGTGGGATCCAGCCCTTTTGGCAAGAATTTTCCTCAGGCTCTGGCCCTGTGGCTGGGATTTTCCTCAGGCTGTGGTTTTGTGGGATCCCGCCCTGTGACAGGGATTTTCCTGAGGCTCTGGTTCTGTGGGATCCAGCCCTTTTGGCCAGGATTTTCCTCAGGATCTGGTTTTGTGGGGATTTCCCTCAGGATCTGACCCTTTTGCCAGGATTTTCCCCAGGCTCTGGTTTTGTGGGATCCAGCCCTTCGGCAGGGATTTTCCTCAGGGTTTGGTTTTGTGGGATCCATCCCTTTGGCAGGGATTTTCCTCAGGGTTTGGTTCTGTGGGATCCAGTCCCATTGCAGGGATTTTCCTCAGGATCTGGGTTTGTGGGGCTTTTCCTCAGGCTGTGGTTTTGTGGGATCCAGTCCCATTGC
>NW_016690592.1:49762-50717 GCF_001604755.1 Lepidothrix coronata
TTGCAGGGATTTTCCTCAGGATCTGGGTTTGTGGGGATTTTCCTCAGGCTGTGGTTTTGTGGGATCCAGTCCCATTGCAGGGATTTTCCTCAAGCTCTGGGTTTGTGGGGGTTTTCCTCAGCTTTTGGGTTTGTGGGGACATTCCTCACTATATGACTTTGTGGGATCCAGCCCTTTGGCAGGGATTTTCCTTGGGATTTGGTTTTGTAGGATCCAGCCCTTTTGGCAGGGATTTTCCCCGGGATCTGGTTTTGGGGGATCCAGTCCCATTGCAGGGATTTTCCTCAGGCTCTGGGTTTGTGCGGATTTTCCTCAGCTTTTGGGTTTGTGGGGACTTTCCTCACTATATGACTTTGTGGGATCCAGCCCTGTGGCTGGAATTTTCCTCAGGCTCTGGCCCTGTGGCAGGGATTTCCCTGAGGCTCTGGTTCTGTGGGATCCAGTCCCATGGCAGGGATTTTCCTCAGGATTTGGTTTTGTGGGATCCAGTCCCATTGCAGGGATTTTCCTCAAGCTCTGGTTTTGTGGGGATTTTCCTCAGGTTTTGGGTTTGTGGGGACATTCCTCGCTATATGATTTTGTGGGATCCAGCCCTTTTGGCAGGGATTTTCCCCGGGATCTGGTTTTGCGGGATCCAGCCCTTTTGGCAGTGATTTTCCCCGGGATCTGGTTTTGTGGGATCCAGTCCCATGGCAGGGATTTTCCCCGGGATCTGGTTTTGTGGGATCCAGCCCTTTGACAGGGATTTTCCCCGGGATCTGGTTTTGCAGGATCCAGCCCTTTGTCAGTGTGAGAAACAGAAACCCAGTCGGGCGATTTCCAGTCAGAATTTGTCGCGTGGCAAAAGCAAACTCAGCGCTGGGTGATCGGGGAGGGGGTTCAACAACTCCCAACGCCCCTCACGCCCAGAGGAGACAGTTGTTCTGCTCTTATTTCCAGCTAATTAACGAATATT
>NW_016690592.1:55572-63095 GCF_001604755.1 Lepidothrix coronata
GGGTGATCGGGGAGGGGGTTCAACAACTCCCAACGCCCCTCACGCCCAGAGGAGACAGTTGTTCTGCTCTTATTTCCAGCTAATTAACGAATATTCATTACACATGAGCATTACACGTGGGTAAGTCAGACACTCAGCAGATGTTTGCTTGTGATCTGTGCAGAGTTATAGATTTTAAGAAAGGTGCTGTTGTTGTCCAGCCGACTAAACAAAATTCCCTCACCATAAATCCTCCACGGGGTCAGAGGGAGGTAACTTGTTTTATCTCTTTACAGGGGCCCAGTTAAGTTTTAGGATTTGTTTTTCTTTTCCCTCTCCGGGTCATTGTTGACCTCACTCTGTTTTCTCTTAATTGGCCCGAATCATTTTCGGGGTTTATCACAGCAGGGATTTTCCTCAGGCTCTGGTTTTGTGGGATCCAGCCCTGTGGCCGGAATTTTCCTCAGGATCTGGCCCTTTTGGCAGGGATTTTCCTCAGGATTTGGTTTTGTGGGGATTTTCCTGAGTCTCTGGTTCTGTGGGATCCAGCCCTTTGCAGGGATTTTCCTCAGGCTCTGGGTTTGTGGGGATTTTCCTCAGCTTTTGGGTTTGTGGGGACATTCCTCGCTATATGACTTTGTGGGATCCAGCCCTTTGGCAGGGATTTTCCTCAGGCTCTGGTTTTGTGGGATCCAGCCCTTTTGGCAGGGATTTTCCTGAGGCTCTGCTTTTGTGGGATCCATTCCCATTGCAGGGATTTTCCTCAGGCTCTGGGTTTGTGGGGATTTTCCTCAGGCTCTGGGTTTGTGTGGATTTTCCTCAGCTTTTGGGTTTGTGGGGACATTCCTCACTATATGATTTTGTGGGATCCAGCCCTTTTGGCAGGGATTTTCCTGAGGCTCTGGTTTTGTGGGATCCAGCCCTTTTGGCAGGGATTTTCCTCAGGATCTGGCCCTTTGGCAGGGATTTTCCCTGAGGCTCTGGTTCTGTGGGATCCAGTCCCATGGCAGGGATTTTCCCCAGGCTCTGGTTCTGTGGGATCCAGCCCCATGACAGGGATTTTCCTCAGGATTTGGTTTTGTGGGGATTTTCCTGAGTCTCTGGTTCTGTGGGATCCAGTCCCATGACAGGGATTTTCCTCAGGATCTGGGTTTGTGGAGATTTTCCTCAGGTTTTGGGTTTGTGGGGATTTTCCTCACTATCTGGTTTTGTGGGATCCAGCCCTGTGGCCGGAATTTTCCTCAGGCTCTGGCCCTGTGGCAGGGATTTCCCTGAGGCTCTGGTTTTGTGGGATCCAGCCCCATGGCAGGGATTTTCCTCAGGATCTGGTTTTGTGGGATCCAGCCCCATGGCAGGGATTTTCCTCAGGGTTTGGTTTTGTGGGGATTTTCCTCAGGCTCTGGCCCTTTGGCCAGGATTTTCCCCAGGCTCTGGTTTTGTGGGATCCAACCCTTTTGGCAGAGATTCTCCCCAGGCTCTGTGGGATCCAGCCCCATGACAGGGATTTTCCTGGGGCTGTGATTTTGTGGGATGCAGCCCAGCCGTGCCGGGTGGGCAGCAGTGCCGGGGCCGCTCCCCAATCCCGGCGTGATTCCCGGCGTGATTCCCGGCGTGATTCCCAACGCGATTCCCGGCGTTCCCAGGTGAAGGTGCTGACTGTGGAGAAGAAGGTGAACGAGATCCTGAACCGGCTGGAGAAGACGAAGGTGGAGCGGTTCCCGGACCTGGCGGCCGAGCGGGAGGCGCGGGATCGGGAGGAGCGGAACGAGAAGAAGGCCCAGATCCAGGAGATGAAGAGGAGGGAGAAGGAGGAGCTGAAGAAGAAGAAGGAGCTGGAGGAGCTGAGGTGAGGGGTGGAGCCCGTTCCCGAGGGTCGCCGGGCCCTGCTGCTCCCTGTTCTCCACGGCCCAGCGATTCCCTTTGGAATGTCCCGCCGCGTTCCCGGGAACAATCCCGGCCGTTCCAGCCCCTGCCCAAGGGTCGGGCAATTCCAAAGCCTTTGAAAACCTGAGGAAATTGGGGAATTATTGCCTTGGTCCACTTCCAGCTCCCTGGGAGCTTCGGGAATCACTGAGCCTTCCCTGGAGCTCAGCACCTGCCTCTGCCTCCATTGATATCCCTCTTCCTTAATAAATGGCCCTCTTCCCTGATATCCCTCTTCCTGATATCCCTCTTCCCTGATATCCCTCTTCCTGATATCCCTCCTCCTTAAATCCTTCTTCCTTAAATCCCTCTTCCTTAATAAATGGCCCTCTTCCCTGATATCCCTCTTCCTGATATCCCTCTTCCTGATATCCCTCTTCCTTAAATCCCTCTTCCTTGATATCCCTCTTCCTTAAATCCCTCTTCCTTGATATCCCTCTTCCTTAACATCCCTCTCTATTAATATCCCTCTTCCTTAATATCCCTCTTCCTTAATATACTTTTCCATGAATATCCCTTTTCCATTGATGTCCTTCTCCATTAATATCCCTCCCTATTAACATCCCTTTTCCTTGATATCCCTCTTCCTTAACATCCCTCTCCATTAATATTCTTGTCCATTAATATCCCTCTTCCTTAACATCCCTCTTCCTTGAAATCCCTCTCCATTAATATCCCTCTTCCTTAATATCCCTCTCCATTAATATCCCTCTTCCTTAACATCCCTCTTCCTTAAAATCCCTCTTCCTTAACATCCCTCCCCCTTAATATCCCTCCCCCTTAATATCCCTCCCCCTTAATATCCCTTTTCCTTAATATCCCTCTTCCTTGATATCCCTCTTCCTAAATATCCCTATTAATTAACATCCCTTCCTCTCCCATCCCTGCTGCTCATTAACAGTTAATTAAAGCCCTCAGTCCCCCCTCCTGGGAGCAGGGAATGATGGAGGAGGGGCTGGAATGTCGCCCTGACCTTCACGGAGGGGCCTCGTTCCCGGGGATTTCTCGCTCCAAAAACTCCCCTTGGAAGCTTTCCCCGAGCTCCTCTTTGTCCCTGAAGGGCTTCAAAAGTGGGATTTCAAAGAAAATTGGGGATTTCCTGAGCCACCCAACCCCTGGAGAGGTCAGGGAAGGGGGATTGGAGGGGCTGCAGCTCCCGGAATCCGGGATTTCCCACCTCCCGGGCCGGTGGATCCTGCAGAAAAAAACCTTGGAAAAGGCAATCAGGCACCCCTGAACCTCCCTGCCCCGGGCTTAATTAGTGAGGAGGACGAGAGGAGCGACTAATTATCCCCCCTGGCTGAGCTCCAGGAGGAAAACAGTGTGCATTTCCGGGATTCTGGAATTTCTGATCCCGAAATGGCCCCTTTTGGGGGCTTTTGAAGGGATCGGATCTGGGATAACGTTGGGATTTTTCCTGGCAGGAGCTACTCCTCCCTGATGAAGGCAGAGAACATGTCCTCCAACCAGGTGAGTGAGAGCTGCTGATCCCACGGAATCCTCGGGACAGGGATGGAATTCCAGCCTCCTGCCCGGCACAGCACTGCCTGTGATCCCGCTGGGAATGACTTTGGAACTGGGAGGACACTGGGAGGACACTGGGGATCACTGGGGCTGAGGAAACAGGGATAAAGTGCTCCCAGGTCTTTCATCCCAAGGGAAAGAACAGGTTCAGGGTGAGGATGGACTGGATGCTCCATCCCTGGAAGTGTTGGATGGGACTTGGAGCAACCTGGGATAGCGGGAGGTGTCCCTGCCCATGGAGTGGGATGGGCTTTGAGGGCCCTTCCCACTCAAACCATTCCGGCATTCCAGGATAAAGGACACCCAGAGTCCATTCAGAGGGATTTTTATGGAATGTGGGGATGGAAAAGGCAGGAAAGGGGAAGGGAGACCCTTCCCTGAGTGCCGAGATTCCCAGGGAACCCCCTTGTTCCCGGAACTCCTTCCCAGGGAGGAGCTGGGCTGGGGATGGATCCAATGGCAGGCTCTGGATCCAGGCTGGGAGAGCTGGGAATGGCCAGGCTGGAGAAGGGAAGGATCCCGGGAGAGCTTGGAGCACATTCCAGAGCCTGAAGGGGCTCCAGGAGAGCTGGAGAGGGACTGGGGATCAGGGCCTGGAATGACAGGCCCCAGGGAATGGATCCCAGTGGGAAAGGGGAGATTTGGGGGGGAGATTGGGAAGGGATTCCTGGCTGGGAGGGTGGGGAGGGGCTGGGCTGGAATTCCCAGGGAAGCTGTGGCTGCCCCTGGATCCCTGGGAGTGTCCCAGGCCGGGCTGGATTCCCTTGGAGCAGCCTGGGATGTTGGGAAGTGTCCCTGCCCATGGAATGGGACGGGATTTGCGTTCCCTCCCACCCAACCCATTCCAGGCCCCCTTTGCTCTGCTTTCCTGGGGCGAAATCCAAGGAACCGGAACAAAGGGGAATTCTGCGATGATCCACCCCCCATTTCCCACTTTTAGCATTCCTGATGATCCCAATCTTCCCTCTCTCTTTTTTTTTGTTTCCCCTCCCCAGGATGGCAACGACTCCGACGACTTCATGTGAGCGGAGCTGCTCCCGCCCGGCCCCGCCGCTCAGATGCCAAAAAAAACATCCCAAAAAACACCGGCCTGGGGGCCCCTTCCCTGCCGGCTCCGGGCCAGGGACACCCTCTGGAAGGAGCAGCCGGATCCCTGGGATGGCCTCCAGCCCCCTGTGCCCCGTGCTTTTCCCAAAGACAGTGGTATTTATTTTGGGGAAGGGATCCCGGGGGCTGGGCCGCGGCCTCGGGGCCCTGCCGGAGCTGCTGCTGCCTCTGGAATTCCGCTCTTCCCGCTGGGAATCGCCAGGAAAACCGGAGGGGGGGGAAACCTCTGTGACAAAGTCGGGGGGGGGAAATCGGGATGAGCTCGGTGGTGGCTCCTGGATAAACCTGGTGGTGAAGATCCAGCTCTGATTCCCGCCCCTGAACCCCCTGGAAGTCCACTGCATTCCCGCTTGGAATCCTCCTCTGGAGGGAGGGGTGGAAGGAGGAGGTTGAGTTTTCCACGGGATTCGCCGGGTGGATCCTCCCACTTGGGTATTCCATGGGGTTTGGGGTGGGAATCCCTGGATAATCCTGGTGTACATATCCCAATTAAACTGGTGCCGTGCAGGCAACATCCGGAGCAGCAGGAATTCTGGGAGAGGGGAAAAACAGGGAAAAGGGCCCCTCAACGAGCCCAAACCGTCACGGGCTCGGCGAAAAATCATGGAATGTTCCGGGAGAAAAGGGCGAGTCCCGGTAATAACACACCTGGAAGGAGCTGCTTCCTGCAATTCCCAGCATTCCCGAGGGGAAAAGGGGCCTAAGGAAGGGCCCGGGCTGCCCTCGAGCCCTCCCGGTTCCGTACTGGGAAAGGGCAGGAGGAGGGCCTGGGATGCCTTTTCCTCTTTTTAGGGATATGGGGAAGGGGGAATCCGTGGGAAAACTGAGGCCTGGAGCAGCCACGGGGGTGCTCCCCCCGCCCCCCTTTTCCCAGGAAAAGCAGGGAGAAGGTGGGAGTGTGGGAATGGGGGGTGAGGAGCTGGGGGGCCCCTCCCTGTCCTGCCCACAAAGGGCCCTTTCATGGATGGGGCGGGAGCGGCTCCGGAGGCTCCGGCACCGCCCCGGCCTGGCAGCTCCAGGGATTTTCCTTGGCACCGGAATCCGGCGGCTCCGGCGGCCTCAGGAGCCCTCGGGACAGGGAGGCACTGCCTGGGGATCCATGGGAATGGGGGTGCTGGNGCCCCATGGATCCGAGTCCGTGGGCACAGATTCCCAAACACCCCCTGGATCGCTGCTCATGGAATGGGAGTCCTTGGGACACCCTGTGGATCATTGTCCATGGAATGGGAGTCCTTGGAACACCCTGTGGATCATCGTCCGTGGTCACGTATTCCCAAACACCCCCTGGATCACTGATCCATGGGAATGGGGGTCCCAGCACCCTGTGGATCATTGTCCATGGTCACATATTCCCAAACATCCCCTGGATCACCATCCGTGGGCTGTGAATCCTTGGAACACCCTGTGGATCACTGTCCACGGGAACATATTCCCAAACACCCTCTGGATCACCATCCATGGGCTGTGAAACCTTGGAACACCCCATGGATCGTTGTCCATGGTCTCATATTCCCGAACATCCCCTGGATCATTGTCCATGGTCACATATTCCTAAAACACCCCCTGGATCACTGTCCATGGAATGTGAGTCCTTGGAACACCCCATGGATCACTGTCCATGGAATGTGAGTCCTTGGAACACCCTGTGGATCGTTGTCCATGGGAACATATTCCCAAACATCCCCTGGATCATTGTCTATGGTCACATATTCCTAAAACACCCCTTGGATCACTGTCCATGGAATGGGAGTCCTTGGAATACCCCGTGGATCATTGTCCATGGGAACATATTCCCAAACATCCCCTGGATCACTGTCCCTGGAATGTGAGTCCTTGGAACACCCTGTGGATCACTGTCCATGGAATGGGAGTCCTTGGAACACCCTGTGGATCACCGTCCATGGTCACATATTCCCAAACATCCCCTGGATCATTGTCCATGGTCACATATTCCTAAAACACCCCATGGATCACTGTCCATGGAATGAGTCTTTGGAACACCCCGTGGATCATTGTCCATGGTCACATATTCCCAAACATCCCCTGGATCATTGTCTACGGTCTCATATTCCCAAACACCCTATGGATCACTGTCCATGGAATGGGAGTCCTTGGAACACCCCGTGGATCATTGTCCATGGTCACATATTCCCAAACACCCCCTGGATCACCATCCGTGGGCTGTGAATCCTTGGAACACCCTGTGGATCATTGTCCATGGTCACGTATTCCCAAACATCCCCTGGATCACTGTCCATGGAATGGGAGTCCTTGGAACACCCTGTGGATCATTGTCCATGGTCACATATTCCCAAAACACCCCCTGGGTCACTGTCCATGGAATGTGAGTCCTTGGAACACCCCATGGATCATTGTCCATGGTCACATATTCCTGAACATCCCCATGGATCATTGTCCATGGTCACATATTCCTGAACATCCCCTGGATCATTGTCCTTGGTCACATATTCCCAAACATCCCCTGGATCATTGTCCATGGTCTCATATTCCCAAACACCCCATGGATCACTGTCCATGGAATGGGAGTCCTTGGAACACCCCGTGGATCATTGTCCACGGTCACATATTCCCAAACACCCCGTGGATCACCATCCATGGGCTGTGAATCCTTGGAACACCCTGTGGATCATTGTCCATGCTCTCATATTCCCAAACACCCCCTGGATCACTGTCCATGGAATGGGAGCCCTTGGAACACCCCCTGGATCATTGTCCATGGTCACATATTCCCAAACACCCCCTGGATCACCATCCATGGGCTGTGAATCCTTGGAATACCCCGTGGATCCCTGCCCATGTCCACACTGTCCCCCCACACCACCTTTGGGACAATCCCTCGGGAATGACAGGGAATGCCGACCCTCTTTCCCACCCCACTCCCTCCAGGGATCCCCCTCTGGAATCCCGCCCATCCCGCTGCCCTCAGCACCTCCCGCCCCCGCTCCCGGTGGGTTGTTTTTTTTCCCAGG
>NW_016690592.1:64814-66107 GCF_001604755.1 Lepidothrix coronata
CTGGGATACCAGGACCCCCAATCCCTGGGACACCGGGACACCCAATCCCTGGGATACTGGGACCCCAATCCCTGGGATACAGGGAACTTCAATCCCTGGGATATTAGGACCCCCAATCCTTGGGATATGGGGACCCCAACCCCTGCGATACCAAGAGCCCAATCCCTGGGACACCGGGACACCCAATCCCTGGGATACTGGGACCCCAATCCCTGGGATACAGGGAACTTCAATCCCTGGGATATTAGGACCCCCAATCCTTGGGATATGGGGACCCCAACCCCTGCGATACCAAGACCCCAATCCCTGGGACACAGTGAAATCCCTGGGATATCGGACCCCAGTCCCCGGGATATGGGGATCCCAATCCCTGGGACACGGGGAAATCCCTGGGACACGGAGACCCCCAGTCCCTGGGATACAGGACACCCAGTCCTTGGGATATGGGGACCCCCAATCCCTGGGATACCAGGAACCCCAATCCCTGGGACACCGGGACCTCAATCCCTGGGACACCAGGACACCCAATCCTTGGGATATGGGGACCCCCAATCCCTGGGACACCAGGACACCCAATCCTTGGGATATGGGGACCCAAATCCCAGGGAAACAGAGACCCCCAATCCCTGGGACACAAGGACACCCAATCCCTGGGATACCAGGACACCCAATCCTAGGGATATGGGGACACCCAATCCCTGGACATGGGGACCCCAATCCTTGGGACACTGGGACTCCAATCCCTGGGATACAGGGACCCCCAATCCCTGGGATACCAGGACACCCAATCCCTGTGACACGGAGACCCCCAATCCCTGGGACATGGTGAAATCCCTGGGATATCAGGCCCCAATCCCTGGGATACAGGAAACCCCAATCTCTGGGACACCGGGACCCCCAATCCCTGGGACACAGGGAACTCCCTGGGATACAGGGACCTGCCCCAGGCCAACCCAGGGGACCCCCAATCCCTGGGATACAAGGGACCCCAATCTCTGGAACACTGGGAACCCCAATCCTTGGGATACCAGGACCCCCAATCCCTGCGACACGGGGAAATCCCTGGGAAATGGGGACCCCAATCCCTGGGATACAGGGACCAGCCTCGGGCCCGAAAACTGGGAGCGACTGGGATACCCCCCACACCCCCATCCTGCAGGGGGGGTCAGGGGTGACAATGGAGACCCCCTGTCCCAGTTACTGTCCCAGGGGATGGAATCAGAGACCCCCCCATTCCCCCCCAGTCACTGTCCCGGGGATCCGGGGGGTCCCACTGTCCCGGGGGTCCCAGGG
>NW_016690592.1:74966-76055 GCF_001604755.1 Lepidothrix coronata
TGTCCCGGGGGTCCCAGGGGATGGAATTGGGGACCCCCTGTCCCAGTCACTGTCCCAGGGGGTCCCAGGGGATGGAATTGGGGACCCCCTGTCCCAGTCACTGTCCCGGGGGTCCCAGGGGATGGAATTGGGGACCCCCTGTCCCTGTCACTGTCCCGGGGGGTCCCAGGGGATGGAACTGGGGGCCCCCTGTCCCAGTCACTGTCCCGGGGGTCCCAGGGGATAAATTTGGGACCCCCTGTCCCTGTCACTGTCCCGGGGGTCCCAGGGGATGGAACTGGGGACCCCTGTCCCAGTCACTGTCCTGGGGGTCCCAGGGGATAAATTGGGGACCCCCTGTCCCAGTCACTGTCCCGGGGGTCCCAGGGGATGGAACTGGGGACCCCCTGTCCCAGTCACTGTCCCGGGGGTCCCAGGGGATAAATTGGGGCCCCCCTGTCCCAGTTACTGTCCCGGGGGTCCGGGGGGTCCCGGTGGCCCCGGGGGTCCCCTCATCCCGGGCTCTCCCTTGGGTCCCTCGGGCCCTGCCCGTCCCGTGGCCCCGGGGGTCCCGGGCATTCCCGGTGTTCCCTGTGGGCCGGGGGGTCCCACCTTTCCCGGTTCCCCCTCCGGCCCTGGGGGTCCGGGATCCCCCTCGGACCCGCCCTGGCCCCGGGATCCCGAGAGTCCAAAGCTGCCCTTGGAGCCCTTGAGCCCCGGGAATCCTCTCGTTCCCAGAGGTCCCCGTTCCCCCTGGGGGCCGGCGGGTCCCGGGGGTCCCAGAGCTCCGGGGGGTCCCGGCGATCCCGGGATCCCGATGTCACCCTTCTGTCCCCCCATTCCCGGGGGGCCGCTGGATCCAACGTCCCCCTTGAGGCCACGGGGGCCTGGGAGACCCGGAATGCCTGGAAAGAGGGAGAGGAGGGGTGAGGGGGGGATGCTCCGACCTCGGGGGTCTTGCTAAGGCCGGGATGGATGGAGAATTCCAGCCATGGAAGGATTTGGGCGCCCTCAGCCAGGGGTGGCTGCTCCCTCTCCGCCGGGACCGGGGAGAGGAGGCACTGGCACCAGGGGAAGGACATGGAAGGACATGGAAGGACATGGAAGGAC
>NW_016690592.1:79613-81207 GCF_001604755.1 Lepidothrix coronata
ATATATGTAATATATTACATATATAAATATATAATATAAAAATATATAATATATTTAAATATATATAAATATATATATATAAAATATAAAATGAAATAAAATATAGATAAAATATACAAGATATATACGTTATATATATGAAATATATATAATATATATCTTAAATATATAGTTAAAATATATATTAAAATTTTTATATAAATATATATTAAATATACATTAAATGTACATTTTTATTTTTTTACATTATATATGTAAGTATAAAAATATACTTTATATACTTTATCTATATTTTATTTTATATATGTTTGTAATATATATTTATATTATATATATATAAAATATATGTAATATATGTAATATATTACATATATAAATATATAATATAAAAATATATAATATATTTAAATATATATAAATATATAATATATAAATATATTATATATATGAATGTATAAAAATAAGTTTCTATAAAATATTTAAAATATAGATAAAATAAAGAAATATATATTTTAAAGGAACATCTCTAAATATATATAATATATTTTATATAATTACATAAATATAATTATATGTACATATATAATATATGTATAAATAATAATATATAAATATACATAAAATATATAAATAATATATCTAAATATAGATAATATATATGAATATAAAAAAATAAATTTCTCCAAAATATCCAAAATACAGATAAAATAAAGGGATGTATATATTTTGAAAGGAATATTCGTAAATATACGTTAAATCTCTTTTTATATAATTATATAAATATATTATCTGTAAATAATATTATATAAATATATTATATATAAATGTATAATTGTATAATATAAAAATACATATAATGTTAATAATAAATATAAATATATAAAATATCTTATATAGAATACATAAATATATAAATATGTATTATACTATATATGAATACATAAGTATATGAATATATTATATATTTATTTGCATATATAAATATACGAATATATATTATATTGCATTATATAAATAAATATATAAATGTATAAATATACATTTATATATAATATAGAAATGTAAAAATATATTATACATTATATAAAACTTTATTGTATATTATAGATATTATATGCATTATATATATCATATTGTGTATTATATTATATATTATATTGTATATTATATTGTATATTATATTACATATATAGTATATATACTATATTATATTATATTATATGCATTATATATAAATATATATTATGTTATATATGTTATATATAAATATATTAAATTATATATATTATATATCAATATATAATATAATATATAATTTAGTATATATAAATATATAATATATATGTTTAATAATATATAAATATATTATATTATGTATTATGTATAAATATATAAATATACAAATATAAATATTAATATAAATATAATTAATATCAATATTATATAGTATATATTATATTAAATATTAATATATAATATATAATATATAATATATAATATATAATATATAATATATAATATGTAATATGTAATATGTAATTTAATTTATAAAAATATAAATGTATATTTAATAATATATAAATATATTATATTA
>NW_016690592.1:84234-87003 GCF_001604755.1 Lepidothrix coronata
TATATATCTTAAATATATAGTTAAAATATATATTAAAATTTTTATATAAATATATATTAAATACACATTAAATGTACATTTTTTTTTACATTACATGTGTAAGTATAAAAATATATTTTATATATTTTATCTACATTTTATTTTATATATGTTTGTAATATATATTTATATATAATATATATATAAAATATATGTAATATATGTAATGTATTACATATATAAATATATAAAATATAAATATATAATATATATAAATATATATAAATATATAATATATAAATATATTATATATATGAATGTATAAAAATAAGTTTCTATAAAATATTTAAAATATAGATAAAATAAATAAATATATATTTTAAAGGAATATCTCTAAATATATATAATATATTTTATATAATTACATAAATATAATAATATATTTTTATATATAATATATATGTATAAATAATAATATATAAATATATATTAAAAATATAAATAATATATATAAATATAGATAATATATATGAATATATAAAAATAAATTTCTCTAAAATATTCAAAATACAGATAAAATAAAGATAGGTATGTATTTTGAAAGGAATATCCGTAAATATCCGTTAAATCTCTTTTTATATAATTATATAAATATATTATCTGTAAATAATATTATATAAATATATTATATATAAATATATAACCGTATAATATAAAAATATATATTACGTAAATTATAAATATAAATATATACTATGTCTTATCTAGGAATACAGAAATATATAAATATATATTATATAATATATGAATAGATAAATATATGAATATATTATATATTTATGTATAATACATAAATATATGAATATATATTATATTACATTATATAAATAAGTATATAAATATACATTTTTATATAATATAGAAATGTATAAATATGTATTACATTATGTAAAAATATATTGTATATTATATATATTATATACAATATATATTATATTATATGCATTATATAAAAATATACATTATGTTTTATATGTTATGTATAAATATATTAAATTATATATATTATATTATATAAAAATGTATAAATATGTATTATATTATATAAAAATCTATTTTATATTATATATAATATACAATACATATTACATTATATGCATTATATATAATCATGTATTATGTTATATATGTCATATATAAATATATTAAATTATATATATTGTATATTATATATTTTATATTATATACAATATATATATTATATTATATGCATTATAAATAATTATATATTATGTTACATATGTTATATATAAATATATTAAATTATATATATAATATATAAATGTTTAAATATATATTATATAAAAATATATTTTATATTATATTATATATACTATATATATTCTATGCATTATTTATAATCATGTATTATGTTATATATGTTATATATAAATATATTAAATTATATATATTGTATATAAATGTATAAATATGTATTATATTATGTAAAAATATATTGTATATTATATATTTTATATTATATGTTATATACGATATATATATTATATTATATGCATTATATATAATTATATATTATGTTACATATGTTATATATAAATATATTAAATTATATATATAATATATAAATGTATAAATATATATTATCTAAAAATCTATTGTATATTATATATTATATAGAATATTTATATTATATTATATGCACTATATATAATTATATATTTTGTTATATACTTTTATACGAACATATTAAATTATATATAAATACATAAATATTATATATAAATACATAAATATACATAAATACATAAATATAACAAAAAAATATAAAAAGTTTTTAAACGATAGATTGGAACAACTCCGTTTTCCCGGCCCTCTCCCTTTTCCCGGCCCGCGCCCGCAGCCCCGTGCCCGCGCATTCCCGGCGGGAATTCCGTACCTGGCGTCGCCGAGGTTGTCCTGCTGCTCCTCCAGCGCGGCGCTGGCGTCGTCCAGGCGCGCCTGCAGCTCGGCCGCGCGCAGCGCCAGCTCCTGCATCCCGCGGGAATTGCCGCCCTCCCGGCGCGCCGCCGCCCCCGCCGCGCCCTGCGCGCCCCCGAGCAGCTCCCGGGCGCGCTCCCGCCCGGCCCGCAGCTCCCCCAGCTCCCGCTCCAGCCGCTCCCGCCGCTCCCCGCCCAGCGCCCGCAGCGCCCGCCCCGCCTCGGCCGCGCCGCCCCGCAGCTCCCGCAGCCGCTCCCGGCCCCGCTCCGCGCTGCAATTCAGCCGCTCCAGCGCCGATTCCAGCCCGGAGCCGTCCCGGGAAAGCTCCCGCAGCTCCGCGCCCAGCCGGGAGGTCTCGTCCCGGCACCGCCCGGCCCGGGCCAGCAGCCGCTCCGCGCCCCGGGCCAGCCCCCGCAGCCACCCCGCGCAGCTCTCCAGCCGCGCCCCGAGCCCCGCGCCCGCCGCCGAGAGCCGGGAATGGCGCCGGGAAGTTCGGTCCAGCTGCGCCTCCTGCCCCTGCAGCGTCTGCTGGAGCTGCTCCAGCGCGGCCCGCAGCTGGGAGATGTCCCGGCCCAGCTGCTCCCTGTCCTGGCGCAGGGAGCCGTTCCCGGAGCTCTTCTCTCCTGGGCAGGGGGCGGGAGCGGCTCTTAGCCCACCCCATCCCGAGAGCCGGCTGTTATCCCATCCCACCCCGGGATCCACCTGTTATCCCATCCCGAGAGCCGGCTGTTATCCCATCCCACCCCGGGATCCACCTGTTATCCCATCCTGAGATCTACCCGTTATCCCACC
>NW_016690592.1:88002-90363 GCF_001604755.1 Lepidothrix coronata
CCGGGATCCACCTGTTATCCCATCCCGAGAGCCGGCTGTTATCCCATCCCACCCCGGGATCCACCTGTTATCCCATCCCGAGAGCCGGCTGTTATCCCATCCCACCCCGGGATCCACCTGTTATCCCATCCCGAGAGCCGACTGTTATCCCATCCTGAGATCTACCCATTATCCCATCCCAACCCGAGATCCACCTGTTATCCCACTCCATCCTGAGATCCACCTGTTATCCCACCCCATCCCAAGATCCACCTCTTATCCCACTCCATCCCAAAATCCACCTGTTATCCCACCCCATCCCGAGATCCGTCTGTTATCCCACCCCATCCCACCCTCCTAGGCTGGAGATCCATCTGTTTTCCCACCCCATCCCGAGAGCCGACTGTTATCCCATCCTGAGATCTACCCATTATCCCATCCCAACCCGAGATCCACCTGTTATCCCACTCCATCCTGAGATCCACCTGTTATCCCACCCTATCCCAAGATCCACCTGTTATACCATCCCATTGCATCCCAAGATCCATCTGTTATCCCACCCCATCCCACCCTCCAGGTTTGGAAATCCACCTGTTATCCCACCCCATCCCAAAATCCACCTGTTATCCCACCCCATCCCGAGATCCACCTGTTATCCCACCCCATCCCGAGATCCGTCTGTTATCCCACCCCATCCCACTCTCCAGGCCTGGAGCCCCTCTGGATCCATGGTCAGCCCTTCCTTTCCCTCCAGGGAACAAATCCTTCCCTCCAGGACAGTTTGGAGCCACCAGGACTCGTGGGAAGTGCCCCTGGATGCCTCCGGATCCTTGATGCCCCTTCCCACCCCAATCTCGTCGTGATTCCATGATTCCGTGACCCTGGAGAAGGGAACTCCCCAATCCCACCCTCCTCCTGCTCCTGCAGCTTCTCCAACCCCCCCTTCCACCCCTTGGGGTCTGACGTTCATCCCTGCCCAAAATCCCGGGAGAAAAGCAGGGGGTTGGCTCTGGGGGAGCCCCGGGAGCCGGGAAAGGGAGATCCCTCATTCCCTGGCTGGACGGGCACCCGGAAAAGGCCTCTCCGGGTGGATGGGCACCTGGAAAAGGCCTCTCCGGGTGGATGGGCACCTGGAAAAGGCCTCTCCGGGTGGATGGGCACCTGGAAAAGGCCTCTCCGGGCGCGGGTCCAGGCCACTCACCCAAGCCCTGGAGATCCTCCTGGATGGAGAGCAGCTTCTCCTCGTAGAAGGTCTGGGCCGAGCTGATCCGGCTGGAGATGGAATCCACCCTCCGGAACGCTGCGGGGGGAATGGGACAGTCAGGAGAGGTGGGAATGCCCGGGAATACCGTCCTGCTCCACACCTTCCCTCCCGCCTGGCACAGAGGGTGTCCAGGGATGGCTGAGCCAGGCTGGGATGGGCATCCCCAGGCGCTTCCAGGTCTGGGATTTGCCTGAACATCTCCAAAATTCCACCCCTGAGGAACACCTTGGCCCTCTGCTCCGTCTGGGAAGCACTTGGGAAGCACCTGGGATGGGATGGGATGGGATGGGATGGGATGGGATGGGATCCAACCTCCAGGCTCTGAGGTGGTTCCTGAGATCCAGAGGGATCCCGGTGTCACACACCCAGGGTGATCCCACCAGAATTCCAGCTGCTCCCCTCCACACCTGGGAGATTCTGGGGAGTCAGGAGAGGTGGGAATGCCCGGGAATACCATCCTGCTCCACACCTTTCCTCCCAGGAAGGCACTTAAGCTGTCCAGGGATCAGTGAGCCAGGCTGGGATGGGCATCCCCGGAAGCTCCCAGGTCTGGGATTTGCCAAAGTATCTCCGAGATTCCACCCCTGAGGAGCACCTTGTCCCTCTGCTCCGCCTGGGAAGCACCTGGAACGTGTCGGGATCCAACCCCCGGGCTCTGGGTCGGTTCCTGATGCTCCCATGCGGGTAACACCCCCACCTCCCCCCTTCCTGAGGCATCTCCACCCCCAGGGCGCTCCCAGCGGAATTCCAGCCGCTCCCCTCCACCCCGGGATGCCTCAATCCCCCCCCAAATTCCCAGCCCAGCATTCCCAGCCCTTTCCCGGCTCACCCAGCGCTCCCAGCACGGCCACGGCCAGCGACAGGAGCAGGGCCAGGGTGTAGAGGCCGCGCAGGGCGCTCCGCAGGGACGGGGACGGGGACAGCGACAGCCTCCTCCGAGCCCTTCCTGCGGGAACAGAGGGACGGATCAGGCCCTGCCGGCCCCTCTTCCCGCCCCCCGGAATTCCTTACCCCTGGATCCGCGGCTGGAGGTGGAATCCACCATCGCCAGCTCCTCGCGCTCGCCTCCCGCCGGGTCGTGTCCTGGAAGGGGACACGGAGCGGCCTCAGCTCCCCCC
>NW_016690592.1:93455-95054 GCF_001604755.1 Lepidothrix coronata
TATCCCTGCCCCAGATCCAGGGGCCATTCCCGGGATCCCTGATCCAAAGGCCAGATTCCCTGCACTGGATCAGGGATCAGACCCATTTCCCTGGGTCCATGCCCCGAATCCAGGGATCAGATCCCAAATCCAGTGATCAGATCCCAGACACATTTCCCCCTATCCCTGCCCCAGATCCAGGGACCAGATCTCTGATCCCTGGATTCGGGGCATGGACCCAGGGAAATGGGTCTGATCCCTGATCCAGTGCAGGGAATCTGGCCTTTGGATCAGGGATCCTGGGAATGGCCCCTGGATCTGGGGCCCTGCCTGGGCCCCCCAGTGCTGGTCCCACTCCCAGCTCCTGGTCCGGAGGGTGATCCCACCTCAGAAACACGGGATGGGGATCCCGAGGGATCGGGGACATTTGGGGGTCCCTCCCAACCGAGGGAATGAAGACATTCCCTTTATCCCGGGAATTTTTTAGCCCCCCCAGGGATGCCCGTGCAGTTGTGTCCTTCATCACCTCATCCCACGGGATATTCCACGGCATTCCATGATTTTTTTTGGGGGGGTGTCACAAGCTGCCAGCTGAACTCTTCCTCCCCCTCGTCCCTCAGCCCTTCCCTGAGGATTCCTGGCCGCAGGAGCTGATCCAGAGGGATCCAAGTCTCGGGGTGATCCCGGATTCCTGACTTGCTCCCGGGATTTAGCGGCCCGTGGAACAGAGCTCGGGATTCCCTGGAACTGGGGAACTCCCTCGGGGTTTAGGGGTGGGATTTGATGCCCTTTCAGGGTCTTTTCCAACCTAAACCATTCCCAGTTTTTAAGCAGCAGGGCCTTCACCGGGAAGAGATGGAGAAGGAGGTGGATCCACAACCCCCGGAATACCACGGGAGAGCACCTGGAATTGGGATTCAAAGCGGCCCCTCCCTCCTTTTCCACCATTTCCGAGGGCTGCTCATTCCCTGGGATGTGGGAGGACCCTCCTTGAGCCCCTGCAAACAGCGGGTGACCCCCCCTTTGGAATGTGAGGAGGAGGAAAAGGCCTTGGAGGGCGATAAAATTCCCAAACAACTCCCTGTTCTCACCCCCTTCCCAGCCCGGAGCCGAACCAGGAGCTGATCCCAAGGATTTAACCCCGTCCCAGCCAAACCCAGCAGGGAAAGGGAGGAGAAAAAAGCAGGAAAACTCCTGGATTGAGGGGAAAAACAACCAGGTTTAATGAACTCAACGAGCAGAAAAACAGGGAAAGGAAAACCGGGGAATGCCGAGGGCTGCCGAGATCCACAGGCTTGGGAACGGTGGAACCTTCCCAGTGCTCCCAGTACGGCCCAGAGGGGGGGAAAGCCAAGCCCATCCCAGTCCTAACCAGTAGGACCAGGAGCTTTCCCTCCCTGTGCAGGGCAGCAAGAGCTTGGCCATTGCTTAGTCCGGCCTAAGAGCCACTCCCAGGCCTAAAAGCCCCCCAGTCCAGCCTAAAAGCTTCAGCAATCCTAAAAGCTCCTAAATCCTGCCTAACAGCTCTCCCAGGCCTAAAAGTCCAGCCTAAAAGCCCCCCAGTCCAGCCTAAAAGCTTCAGCAATCCTAAAAGCTCCTAAATCCTGCCTAACAGCTCTC
>NW_016690592.1:96117-100801 GCF_001604755.1 Lepidothrix coronata
GGCCCTGCAGTGCAGCCCCAGCCCAGCCCTACAGTCCAGCCCCAGCCCAGGCCTAGTCGAGCTCCATGTCGAGCGCGGCCCTGACGCGGTCGCGGTACCCGGGCCGGAGGCGCATCCCGCCCAGCCAGGCCAGCTCGTTCTTCCTGCGGTGCCGCAGCTCAATCTCTTCCCAGAGCACCTCCAGGGCCAGGCCGGGGACGCTGAGCAGCGGCTCCAGTCGGGCCCTGCGGGCGCTGCCGGCCCTCACTCCCGCCAGGATGAGCGGGAGCATCTCGGCCCAGCCCTCCCCGACCTTGTGGGCCACCCTGCGCAGGCTGGCGGCCACGGGGCAGTCCCGGCCGCGCTCCAGCCTGTCCCAGTATCCCCGCAGCTCAAAGTGGCACAGGGCGTCCCCGAGCCAGGGCGGCTCGGCCGGGACACGCACCGTGCCCACCTTCCCGAACACCTCCCAGCGCCGCCGCATGACCGCCACCCAAACCCGCAGCGTCTCCTGTGGGAACTCCCCCAGCGGGAAGGCGTCCACCCAGCCCGACTCCTCGTCCCGCACCACCAGCAGGGCCCGGAACCCCTTGGGATTCTCGGGAAGGTCGTCGGCGATGCCGACGGAGAGGCAGGACCAGGGGCCCTCCGGCCGCTGCGGCCCCTCCTGGCCGTCCCCGCACTCCGGGCAGGCCCGCACCCAGCTCTCCACCTCCTGTGGCGCCCACGACCACCAGGCCACCGCCCGCACCCGCGCCAGCGTCTCCTCCTCCCCCTTGTGCCCCCGGTGGCACTGGGCGATGATCTCCCGCCTCTCGTACGTGGAAGGCTCCCAGTTTTTCCAGCCCAGCCCGGCCCTGTCGGCCGCGGCCCTGGCCCTGCCGCCCGCCCTCGCGATCCAACCCTCCTCCTCCCAGTCCTCTCCCCCGGCCATCCACACCTTCCTGAGCTGGAGCTTCCCGGGGTTGTGGTAGCACCAGTGGCGGACGATCTTCCACACGGCCCTGGAATTCCAGCCCCTCGCCGGGCCCACCCGCCTCACCAGCCACGCCATCAGGCAATCGCAGTTGGAATACAGGTAGAGGCGGGAAGAGCTCCGGTGCCGATCCAGGAGCTCCCAGAGGGCCTCCAGCTCCACCTCCAGCCTGGAGCCCCCCGGGGACGCCCCCAGCAGCCACCGCCCCTCCAGGTTGGTGGCGGCGTAGCCGAGGGAGCGTCCCGAGCGGTAGCTGGCCAAGAACCACACGTCGGATCCGGGAACGTCGGGAGGCAGCTGGCAGAGTGGGGGAGCCTCGGGGAACTCCATGTAACCGCACATCTTCTTCGGAGCCCGCTCGGGGACCAGCAGCAGCGCCCACTGCTCCGGGAGCTGCGGCCCGTGGGGCTCCAGGGCTTGGCCGCGGGACAGGAACTTCCCGGGGCAATGGGGCAGCTGGAGCAGGATGGGCGCCGGCCCCGTGAAGGGCTGGAACTCCTGGACGGCCCAGGCGGCCGCCACGCAGCCCTTCTCCTCCAGGGAAAGGCTCTTCTGGCCCTCCAGGACGTGGGAGATGTGTTGCACCGGCACCAGGGCCCCCCCCTCGTCCTGCAGGAGGGTGGCTCCCGCCGTCTCCGCGTGGAGGCTCATCCTGATGAGGAAGGGCTGGGATTTATCCGGGAAGGGCAGGACGGGCACGAGGGCTTCTCGCAGCTCCCTCAGCCTCTGCTGCTGCTCCTCCTGCCATTCCCACTGCACCCCGTCCCTGGTGAGCCGGTGCAGCGGCCGGGCCAGCTCGGAGTAGTCTGGGATGTGACTCCGCCAGTAGCCGAATTTCCCGAGGAGGCTGCGGAGCTCCTTGGCGTCACGGGGGCTGGGAATGCTGCGGAGCTCCTCCAGCGCGGCGTCCGGGATCCCCCTCCCCGCGGCTCCGACGGTGACTCCCAGGTATATCACCCGGCTCTGGACGAGCTGCGCCTTCTCCCACTTGGCCTTGAACCCGGTGTCCTGGATGAGCTGCAGGACCCTCCGCGTCCGCGCCGCCACCTCCTCGGCCGTTCTCCCGGCGATCAGGATGTCGTCGTTGTAGTTGAAGGCCCAGGGACCGTCCCCCTGCCCCCCCAGCTGGGAGAGCATCCGCGCCACGCGCCGGTGCGTGATGGAGCCGGTGCTCTGGAATCCCGGCGGGAGCCGCGTGAACAGGAACTGCTGCCCTTGGAAGGTGAAGGCGAACCTGTGCCAGCAGCTCCGCGCCAAGGGGATGGCGAAGGAGGCGCAGGACAGATCCAGCACGGAGAACCACCTGCTCCCGGCGGGCACGGACGCCAGGATGCGATCCCTGCTCAGGCTCTCCTCGGGCTCCGTGGGGGTGGCCTTGTTGAGGGCTTTGCACTTCAGGGTCAGGCGCCACTGGGTCCCTTTCCGGGTGGGAACAATGAGGTTGTTGTAGTTGGAGGCGCCTTTCACCACGATCCCTTCCTTCAGCAATTCCGGCAGCAGCTCCTCCACGGCCTCCCTCTCGTCCGGTGGCAAGGGCTGTTCCCTTTGGGGGGGCACCCGGCCCCCATCGAGATTCACCTCCTCGAGCACCCTCCCGCAGTCCATCCGGTACCGCGCCCACACCGCCGGGAATTCCCTCCTCCACGGGTCCTCGATTTCCACCCGGAGCACCTGGGAACGCCCGGGAAGAGGTCCCGTCCCCCTTCCGCCATCAGAGCCCTCACTGGCCTGGTTGCTCACGGACAGCATTCCGAGGAAGCGCGGCTCGCTCCCGGACACGGACACGCCGAGGTCCTGCCGTGCCGTGGCCACGGCCACAACGGCGTTCCCGGCTCCCGGTTGCCGGGAGCGGGGCCTGGGAGCGGCTCCCTGCTCCGTGGGGTAGCTGTGGGTGTGCGTCTGCAGGGCCAGCTCCGCCAGCCTGGCCGCCAGGGCTGCCAAGGGCTGCCCTTCCCACCTCTCCATGGGCTCTCCCAGGCGCTCCAGCTTCTCCCACACTCGGCTCCTCGGCTCCTCTCCGGGCGTTCCCTCCGCTGGCCGAGGCTCCAGGTCCTTTCCAGGGTCGGTGGGAGTGTCCCTGCCCTCCACACGTGACTCCAGGAGCTGGGGGGAGTCGCCCCCGCTCAGTCCCTCCTCATCCTCGCTGGCTCCTCCCTGGGCCGGGAGCTGGGGCTGATCCATCCCGTTCCCAAGGCCACCACCTTCCCTTGGCACGTTCCCATCCCGTGCTTTGCATCCCAGGCTCGGCTCATCCCAGCCGTCCTCCTCGAGGGGTTGGATAGCGCTGCAGATGTCCAGCTTTTCCTGCTGGCCTTTCCCGCCTCCGGAATTCCGGCAGGCCCCGGGCTCTTCCAGCTTTCCCAGCGCCGCCTTCTCCATCCTGGCACATCTGGGCACATCCCGTGCTCCGCATCCCAGGCTCGGCTCATCCCAGCTGAGGGACTGCTTCCACTGCTCATATTCCTGCCTCTGGAATTCCTCCCACTGAAACAGAGAAGGGATTTTAAAGGATTGACAGGGTTGGTACCAGGCTCTGGTTGGAATATAACAGAGACAGCTTGTTCTGTCCTGCTGGAGCAAGAGGCGGGAGAAATGGACTGTAATTAACTCAGCGGCCATAAATAAAGATAAGGGGGCGTCTGAAGGAGATAAGAGGGCCGGGAGTCAAGAGGCTTTGCCAGCCCCAGGAAACCAGGCCAGGGAGCAAAGAGAGTTGAAAAGTTCAAGTGAGGAAGAAGAGTGAGAGGCCCCCAAAGTGAGGCCAAAGGATGGAAATGACCACCCAAAAATCCCCCCAAAAGACGATCCCAGAAGACTCCGCCTCAAGCTCCGCCTGTTATATGATAATTAGATGTCAAAATCAAATGAAATATGTAGGTAAAGATGTTGGAACCCCTCGGGAAAACTGTCTAAATTCCCTGTCTTTTCCCTGAGAACTCGGGAGCTGGTTTGCCCGGTGCCACCCTGCCAGCCCCCCCCGACGCTGCACCAGAGAAACACAGAAATAAAAATAAAAATAAGAGACAAAAACTTCGTCTCTGAGCAGTTATTCTGCGCCGGGTTTGGCACCAGCCTGGCACACCCCTCACCTCCGCCTGCCTCCCGCTGCCTCCGGAGCTCGTCCCGAATCCTTGGGAAGCGAATCCTCGGGAAGCGCGGCTCCCGCCCCGGAACAGCCACAGACACCTCCAGACCCGGCTCAGGCCCCCCTGCCGCTCCTTCCCCCTGCTCCAGAAAGTCGGCATCGCCTCGGGAAAACCGGGAAGCAAAGCGAGGATCCCGGGGCTCGTGGCAGCCGGGGGGACGTCCCCCGATTCCAGGGAAAGGTCCCCTCTTCCAGGGAAAGGCCGCCTCCTCCACCTGCGGCAGAGGGGGACGTGAAACCTCGGGAAAGGAGGGGGACAAACAGCCCCGACCCCCCGGAGCCGGATCCCACCTTTCCCTGCCGTGACCCCGGAGGGGAAAAAAAAGAACCTCCCGCAAAACCTCCTGGGAAAACACGGCCCAACATGTCCCAGCATGTCCCCGCGTGGCCCCTGTGCGGGGCAGGCATCGATCCCGGCATCCCGATCCCAGAATCCCGCACCCCCGGGCACTCGCGTGTCCCGCTCCAGATCCCGGGAATCCCGCACCCCCGGGCACTCGCGTGTCCCGCTCCAGATCCCGGGAATCCCGCACCCCCGGGCACTCGCGTGTCCCGCTCCCGATCCCGGGAATCCCGCACCCCCG
>NW_016690593.1:0-3299 GCF_001604755.1 Lepidothrix coronata
GACCCCCCCTGGCCTCGGGGACCCCCAAACCCACCCCCCGAGGGGACACAGCCCTCCCCCCCCGTCCCTCAGCCCCTCGCCCAGTTCCTGCCTCCCCCCCAGTGAAATTCCAGCGTTGTACTTAAATACTTTATTTTCCATGCTGGGGGCGGGGGTTGGGCTGAACGGGTTTTGTTTGGGTTGAACCGTTTTTGGTTGGTTTTCAGGTTTTCCCGGGAGCAGCTGCGGCTGCGGGGGGGGCCGGACTGGGGGTCGCAGGGATGGGGGGGTGATGCCCCCACAGGGACGGGAGAAGCCTCATCCGGGCCACAAATCCTGGGAAAAGGGGGCCCAGGGACAGGTCACCGTGTCCCCTTTGCCTTCAGCCCCGGGAGGGTGAGGAGGGATCCCCCCCCAGCACCACCCCCCATGTCCCCCCCGACATGTCCCCCCGTGGGAAGGGGCAGAGACCCCATGTTGGGGTCCCCGAGGAGCCCCCTGGGCTTGTCCCCACGTCCCCTGGGGGGGAGAGTGGACGGAGAGAGGGTGGGGGGGTCAAGGAGGGCCAGGAGCTGGGGGGGTGGGCTGGGACCCCCACGCTGCCCCCACACCCCCAGCAGGGACCCCTGACCTGTCACTGTGTCCCCACCATGGGGGTGAAGGCAGGACCCCCCTGTGTCACCTGCTGGTGCCACCAAGGCCCAACCCAGCGAGGAGACACCGGTTAAAAAAGGCAGGAAAAGGCCAAAGAAGGATCAAAACAAGGCCAAAATGAGACAAAACAAAGAGGACCCAACAAACTGTGTCCCCTGGTGCCACCAAACCTGGCAGGGCCCAACCCAACCCAGTGAGGAAACACCTGTTAAAAACCAGAGTATGACCAAAAAAGCCCCCAAAAATGACCTAAACCAAACGAAATGGAGAAGACCCAACAAACTCTGTCCCTGTGTCACCTCCTGGTGCCACCAAACCCAGGGAGTACACACTGGTTGTAAAAGGCAGGAAAAGACAAAAAAAAGACCAAAAAAAGCCCTCCAAAATGACCAAAACGAGATGGAATGGAGAGGATCCAACAAACTGTCCCCACGTCACCTCCTGGTGCCACCAAACCTGGTGCCACCAAACCTGGCAGGGCCCAACCCAGCAAAGAAACACCAGTTAAAAAAAACAGAAAAAGACCCAAAAAAGACCCCAAAAATGACAAAACAAGACCCCAAAAATGCCCCAAACCAGACAGAAATGACAAGGACCCAACAAACCGTGTCCCCCTCGGCGGCACCGGGACAGCGGTGGGAGCGGGTGGGGGGGATGGCACCGGAGCCCTGGGGGGATTGGTGGTCTCGTGGGGGGGGGTTCATGGGGGTCTCTGGGGGTCTCAGGGGGTACCCAGGGTGATGGTGATGCCCCCTCCCCCGGGTGGGCTCCAGCTCAGCACCTGTAGGTGGGGGGACACTGGCAGAGCCCTGGGGGCATCAGGGATGTCGGGGGGCCCTGGGGGGTCTCTGGGGTCTCAGCGTGTGTCCAGGGTGGTGGTGATGCCCCCCTCCCCCTGGGTGGGCTCCAGCTCTGCCCCCTGCAGTGCCCGCGGGTCGGGGGCTACTGGGGGTGTCGGGCGGTCCCGCGGGGTCCTGGGGGTCTCTGGGGGGTCTCAGTGCGTGCCCAGGGCGATGGTGATGCCCCCCTCCTCCTGGATGGGCTCCAGCTCGGCCCCCTGCAGCGCCTGTGTGAGCAGGGTGAGCTCCTGGCACAGCGTCTCGAAGCGATATCCCACGCGGATGTCGGGCACGTTGGTCCGGCGGATGTCGTTCCCCTCCGGGCCCTCCCGCTGGTAGTTGGGGCCCAGCCAGTAACTCTTCACCTGAGGGGGCACCCACAGGGTCAGGGGGGGCCTGGCACCACGGGAGGGGGAATGGGGGCATGGGGAGGGGATGGGGATGGAGAGATGGAGGATGGGAATGTGGGACTCGGGAAGGGGGACGCAGGAAAGGGCATCACCTTGTGGGAGAAGCCGCTCATGAGGACGCTGTTCCGGGCCAGCTCACACATGTCACAGGAGCTGAGCTTCCACACCTGGGTGGCGATGCTGTACTCCTCCATCAGGGGCTCCTGCAACAGGGACCCTCAGAGACCCCTCAGAGACCACCCAGGGACACCCCAGGGACCCTCAGAGACCCCTCAGAGACCACCCAGGGTCACCCCACAGGAGTTGAGCTTCCACACTCAGAGACCCCTCAGAGATAGCCCAGGGACATTCCAGGGATCCTCAGAGACCCCTCAGGGACCACCCAGGGACCCTCGGAGACCACCCAGGGACACCCCACGGACAATCCTCAGCTCCACCCACCCAAGGACATCCCCCAGACACCCCCCAGATCCCACCCACAGACCCCCCTCAACTCCCTCCCACCCGCCCAGATGGGGGTTCCACCTCCTCCCCCCCGGCCCCCTCAGCCCCCTGGGGCTGCCCCCCCCGTGCCCACCCCGGGGGTGTCTGTGGTCGGTGCCCCCCTCCCCAAAGGCCCACCTTGGTGAAGTGGAACTGCAGGGGGTCATCGGTGGACAGGGACACCATGAGGCCCCGGGACAGGTACTCGGGGAGGGGGTTGCGGTGGTAGCTCAGGAACAGGCTGTTGTTGCTCAGGGGGGACATGGCGATGCCGATCTGGGCCAGGTAGTACAGGTACTGCAGCACGGGGGCCTGGGGGGCACACAGGTCAGGGGGGCGCCCAAAACGGGAGAAAAAACTCCCCAGATGGTGTTAGTCCAGACAAGGGAGAGAGCAGCTCTTCAAGGAAAGCTTTCAGGTGCAGGGAGCACAAAGGCTCAAACCCACACACAGACCTCGCACACTTTTATGTCTTTAACTGATTTCCGTATCTAGTGGGTACGTCCAACCCAAAAACCACTCTTGCCCCCGGTACCACCCTCAGAACTGCCCCACTGGAGCCTTTCCAGGGGTTCTGGGCCCTCTCTCTTGTTTTAACTCCAATATATCTCATTATTCGGGTCCAGGTGCACGTCCCAGGCAGGACGGCCCTGCTGAAACCTCCTGCCCTGGAGAGACAGAGAAACCAAAACTCAGGAACACAAAGTGTGAGAAGGTAACTGTCTGATGTGAAAGAAAATCAGGGAATCAGAGAACCAGCTGGGTCAGGAAAGACCTCCGAGATCATCCACTCCAACCCTTGATCCAACCCCACTGTGGTTCCCAGCCCATGGCACTGATGCCACATCCAGTCTGTGCTTAAACACCTCCAGGGATGGAGAATCCACCCCCTCTCTGGGCAGCCCATTCCAATGGCTGAGCACTCTTTTGGGAA
>NW_016690593.1:7948-14402 GCF_001604755.1 Lepidothrix coronata
CAGTGGGGCAGGGTGGGAGGCAGGAGCAGGGCAGTGGGACAGGGTGGGAGGCAGGAGCAGGGCAGTGGGACAGAGTGGGAGGCAGGAGCAGGGCAGTGGGGCAGGGGGCAGTGCCCGTCCCTGGGGGTCCCGGGGGTCCCCCCCACTCACAAGAGGCGCGGCACCTGCACGAGCCAGCGCACGTTGTTGGAGTGCACGCGGTGCTGCACCGCCCAGCGCGCCAGCTTGGCCCACTCGTCCCGCGAGCGGCCGTAGATGGAGAGGCGCAGCTCGGCGTTCTGGTACTTGCTCTCCTCCAGGTCTGCCATCACCTCCTGCGGGACACGGGCACCGTCACCTCCTGGCCACGGAGGGGACACTGGGGGACGTGGCCACCTTAACCCACGGCACGGCGGGGACGTGGGCACTGTCACCCCAGACATGGCAGGGACAAGGGCAACGTCACCCCCAGACATGGCGGGGACATGGGCAATGTCACCTCCAGACATGGCGGGGACATGGGCAATGTCACCTCCTGGCCATGGTGGGGACACTGGGGGACACGGGCACCATCACCCCTGTCCACAGGGGGACACTGGGGGACACGGGCACCATCACACCCGGTCACCAGGGAGGAGACACCGAGGGGACACGGGCACTGTCACCCCCTGGCCATGGGGGGGACATGTGGGGAACACCGAGGGGACACGGGGCACTGTGACCCCCGGCCATGGGGGGGACATTGGGGATACTGTCATCTCCCAGTGCCCCCAGTTGGGGGACATTGAGGGAGCACTGGGGGGACATGGGCACTGTCACTTCCTGCCATGGTGGGGACACAGGGCACTGTCACCTCCTGGCCACGGGGGGGACATGGCAGGGACATGGGCACTGTCACCCCTGAGCCACCAGGACAGGGACATGGGTGGTGTTGCCGGGGGGTAAATGTGTCCACTGTCACCCCTCAGCCACCAAGGAGGGGACATGGGGGGGCATGGGGGGGCATGGGGCCACCATCACCCCTTGGCCACTGGGACAGGGACACGTGGCATTGCTGGGGGGGACACGTGTCCACTGTCACCCCTCAGCCACCAAGGAGGGAACACGGGTGGCACTGCCGGGAGGGGAACATGTGGCCACTGTCACTGCCCGGCCACCAGGGAGGGGACATGGGTGGCACTGCCCGAGGGGAGACACAGCCACCATCACCCCTGGGCCACCAAGGAGGGGACATGGGTGGCACTGCTGGGGAGGACACGTGGCCACTGTCACCCTCGGCCCCAGGGGAAGGGACAGGTGGCATTGCTGCCAGGACAGGGGCAGGGGTGGCAGTGTCACCTTGATGATGTGGGCGAAGTACTTCCCGGCCACGCGGTTGTCGGTCTTGATGAAGATCTCGCGCAGGATGGACTCCCCGATCGGGTTGTACTTGGCGTTGAACTTGTCGAACCGGTGGAAGGTGTTGCGGTCCTGGGGGGGGGGGGGACACAGGGGACAGCTGAGACCACCCCCCATCCCCCCACCCACAGCTGAGACCACCCCCCATCCCCCCACAGCGGGGCTTCCCCAGAGCCCCCACAGCACCCCTGGAGATCCCCCTGGTCCTGGAAGGGGCACACGGGTGTGAGGTGAGACCTGAGACCACCCACCACTCCCCACCCAGAGCGGGGCTCCTCCAGAGTCCCCCCTCAGCACATCTCGAGATCCCCCTGGTCCTGGAAGGGGCACACGGGTGTGAGGTGGGAGCTGAGGCCACCCACCACTCCCCACCCAGAGCGGGGCTCCTCCAGAGTCCCCCCTCAGCACATCTCGAGATCCCCCTGGTCCTGGAAGGGGCACACAGGTGTAGGGTGGGATCTGAGACCACCCACCACTCCCCACCCAGAGTGGGGATCTCCCCCTCAGCACCCCTGGAGATCCCCCCCATCCTGGAAGGGGGACACGGGTGTGAGGTGGGAGCTGAGGCCACCCACCAACCCCCCACCCAGAGCCCCCCTGGCCAAGCCCCCTCCCCGCTCCCCCCCGGGTGGGTGCCCCCGTACCGCGTGCACGTCCAGGGTGTCCACGCTGAGGTCGTAGGCCGTGAGGTTCATGGTCTCGAAGACCTCCTTGAGCGTCTGCTCCTTGCCCTGCTCCACGTGCACGATCTCGTCCAGGTGCCTCTTCATGGCCCTCTTGATGAAGCGCAGGAGGTGCTTCTGGTTCATGCAGGACGAGGCGTGGATGTGGGTGTCCACCTGCGGGCGAGGCGTGGCCGTGGCTGGGGGTGTCCACCCCAGTGAGACCCCAAAGAGTTCACCGAGAGAGTCTGGGGTCTGCAGAGAGCCCCTCGACATCTACTGGGTTTGTGTTGCTGGAGATTGTTCTGTTCTGCTTGTTGGACCAAAACTTAGAAGAGTGTTAGAGGGGATTGTCAACAGGCCTGGGGGTGATAAATGAGGATACAGGAAGATAAGGTGGACATTGGAACAGGAGGAATAGGCCTGGAGCCAGGGCTTTCTCCAAGCTGGTTAAGAACAAAGGAGAGGTAAAAGGGTCACGGTGATGAAGAGGAGTGAGAGACCCCAGACCCGTGATGAAGGACAGGATGTACCCCCAGAACTGAGTGCCAAAGGGAAGCACCGCCCCAAGCTCCACCTACACTCCTCCTATTATTGATATGTAAAGATGTCTGTTGTAATCACATGAATATGTGATTGGATTAATTGGATTAATTGCTGGATTCCAAAAACTGGATATGAGAAAAATTGCTAAGTTTAAACAAAGCCTCGGGCTGACAGAGACTGGGGAAAAACCTCAATCCAAAGTCCAGACAAGGATCCACGGATGTCACGAGTTCAGAACGTCCTGCCCAAGCCTGGAGAAACCATGCCCTGACCTCATCAAACCTGTGCAGAAACCCCTTGGTGTTTTATCTCTCCCTCTGTGTTACCCATTCCCCCCATAAATCCCCCAAAGTAGGGTTTTTCCCACCAGGTGATTCCTAAGAACCCCAGATGTGTTAACCTGGGTTTTCCCCTCACCTCATCTCTGTGAAACCCCCCAATTTTAATACCATGACTATGCAAGCCCCCTGCTGAACATGTAAACCATGAACCCTTTATAGATGAAGTCGTGAATCCATGAACCATTCCAGTTCCTGCCTCCAAACCGGGCTCGTGGTAGTTATTGACCTCTGCATTTAATCACCTGTGAGGAGTGTATGAACCCCCTGAGTTTGTGGGAACCCTTTGAGCAGGTTCTCTGTGGTGTGACCCCGCCTGCTCCCGGTGCTGACAATGAACACCTTTGCTGCTCACAGACCCAAAAGTCTCTGAGCAGTCCTTTACACCGGATTTTTTGGAATCATCAGCCTGGAGCCCCCCCTGGACCCCCGGGACGAACCAGGACCCCCCCCTGCAGTGTGATACTTTCAGTCTAGGCCTTCCTGGAGACCAGCCTGTAACCAGGGAAGTGCCCTGTGTTCCCAGTATTCCATGCTGTTCTGTACATAAGCAGAGGTATAAACAAGAAGGAAAGAGAAGGCTCTGCCTCCTTCTCTTCCGGTGAATCTGAAAACACAAGTTCTCCACTGCCAACCCTGCTCATGTGAAGAAGTGAGGCCTCGAAAACCTTAAAAAGCAAAAAGTACTGACGGTACTTAACACAACTCTACTATCTCAAGGAGAATAATAAGATTTTCTTTTGCTAATTCTTTATTGATTATACATACCTACTTCGAATTTCTTTTGCGTTTTTGTCCCTTTTCCCTTTCCCTTCCCCTTTGGGAGGGGTTATTTAAGATTTTCCTCTCTATATACACAATATTATAACCGTATATAACTGCGATATATGTAAATATATATATTTCGTTATAACTCAGTTGATTTCAAGTCTTTCAATTTCTATAATTTTTTTTTCCTTTGCCCAAAGGGGGAGGAGAAGTTTTTGCTGTAATCTAAGGAAACTTGACAAGAAACCAACTCCAAACAACTCCACACACAGGGGTACCTTGCGGATGTTGTAGAAGTCCCGGTGGGGAACCTTCTTCTGGGCCGCCAGCTCCTTCATCTCGTTGAGCAGCACGTGCATCTGGAACTTGCTGCTCAGGTACTGCAGCCGCCGGTAGCAGAAGGATTTGCTGCCCGGATTTAATTTGGGGAGGGAAGGGAGGGTCAGTTTGGGGCTGGGGAGGGAGAAAGGCCGGTGCCCACCGGGGTGAGGGGACATGGTGCCCACAGGCAGGGTGGGTGTGGGGGATGGAGCAGCCACCCCCTGTCCTCGGGGCTGTTCCTGAGGTTCTGTCCCCACTCAAGGTTCTGTCCCTCTCTCTGTCCCCATCCCCAACACCCTGGTGTCCCCATCCCCAAAGCCCTGCTGTCCCTGTCCCCAGCCCACACCTCCTGATGTTCCCATTTATGCCTCCCCAATGTTCCCATTTATGCCTCTCTGGTGACCCCCTTGTGTCCCCATTTACCCCCCCCTTGTGTCCCCATTTATGCTCCCCCGGTGTCCCCATTTATGCCCCCCTGGTGTCCCGGTGCCCCCCTTTGCCCCCCGTGCCCCTTTGCCCTCACATGGGCCCGTTGATGATGAGGGCCATGAGGAAGTTCATGTCAGCGATGAACTCCTGCAGGTCGGGGTAGGGCAGGTCCAGCTCGGTGCTCCTGGGGGGGGACACACACACAGCTGGGGGTCCCACAGCCCTGACCCCCCCAGGGCCGAGCGGGACCCCCAAACGCCCCCGGCCTCACTTGTCCGTGGGGTCCTGGCTGGTGTAGACGTGCACGACCCCGTCCACCATGCGCAGCCCGTAGCCCAGGTCCTCGGGCATCTCCCGGGGGTCCCACGTCTCGTAGGGGTGTCGCTCAGCAAAGGGGGGGTGCACGGGGGCATCTGCGGCCACAGACCCCCCCTGTCACCCCACAGCTTCCCCACAGCACCTCAAAACATGGGAGCACCCTACAGTCTCCCCCGTCACCCCACAGCTCTCCCACAGCACCCCAAAACACGGGGGCACCCCACGGACCCCCCTATCATCCCACAGCACCCTAAAACATGGGGGTACCCCACAGACCCCCCTGTCATCCCATAGTACCCCAAAGCACGGGGGCACCCCACAGCTCCCCCACAGAGAGCAGGGGGATCCCCCCAGCACCCCAAAAAGGCCAAGGGGATCCTCAGAGCCCCCCTAAAAGAGCAGGAGGAGCCCCAAAGACCCCCCACAACCCCCCCGCATGACCAGGTGGACCCCCAATGCACAGAGGCATCTGCACCCAGAGACCCCCTCAACATCCCCCAAAAAGATCAAGGGGACCCTCCCAGCCCCCTCAAAAGTGCAGAGGGACCCCCATGGCCCCCCAAAAGAGCAGGAGGACCCCCAAAGCCCCCCCTATGAGAGCGAAGGGACCCTCACAGCACCCCCCCAAGAACAGGTGGACCCACAAAACCAGGGGGTACCTACAGGCAAAGCCAGGAGCCACCCAACATCCCCCCAGGGCACCCCAAAACCTCCACCAAAACCCCAAAACCTCCTCCAAACACTCCCAAAACTCCTCCAGAAACTCCCAAACCCCACAAACTCCTCTAGCCCCCCCTCCCAGCACCAAGACCCCCTCCCTGCAGCCACGGGGGTGTTGAGGGGCTTCTCAGGGAGCTCCACATCACCCCAGAGCACCCCAAAACCTCCTCCAAACCCCAAAACCCCAAAAACTCCTCCAAAACTCCCAAAACTCCTCCAAACCTCTCAAAAACTCCTCCAAAACCCCCAAACCTCCTCCAAACCCCCAAAACCTCTTCAAAACCCCCAAAACTCCTCCAAAACCCCCAAAACTCCTCCAAACCCCCAAAACTCCTCCAAACCCCCAAAACCACTTCAAAACCCCCAAAACTCCTCCAAACCCCCCCAAACTCGTCCAGCCCCCCACGCCAGCCCCAAGACCCCCTCCCTGCCCTCAGCAGCAGCCATGGGGGTCTCAGGCACCTCCTCACAGCCGCGGGTCTTGGAGAGCTCCACATCACCCCAGAGCACCCCAAAACCTCCTCCAAAACCCCAAAACCCCAAAATTCCTCCAAAACCCCAAAACCCCCAAATTCCTCCAAAACCCTCAAAAACTCCTCCAAACCCCCCCAAACTCCTCCAGCCCCCCTCGCCAGCCCCAAGCCCCCCTCCCTGCCCTCACCAGCAGCCACGGGGGTGTCAGGGGGGTCGTCGTGGGCGCGGCTGTCGGGGTTTTTCCCGGAGAATTCCCGCAGGAACCGGGCCGTGGTGCGGCAGAAGCTCTGCAGCGACAGCCCCATGTACTTCTGGCGCAGCAGCAGCGCCTTCACCACGCTCTTGGCCGCGTCCAGCAGGTCCGTGAAGGGCACCTGGGAGGGGACAGCGAGGGGGAACACCCCGGGCTGGGTTGGTGGCCCCACAGACCTCCCCAGGTGGGTTTGGGGTCACAGGGAGGGGCTCACCCCACAGACCCTCACGGGTGGGTTTGGGGTCACG
>NW_016690593.1:16222-19211 GCF_001604755.1 Lepidothrix coronata
TCCCAGTGTCCCAGTGTCCCAGTGTCCCAGTGTCCAGTGACAGGGTCTGTCCCCATCCCAGTGCCACATCTGTCCTCATCCCGGTGTCCCCATGCCCAGTGACACACGTGTCCCCATCCCATGTCCCCACGTCCAGGCACACACGTGTCCCCATCCCGATGTCCCCGTGTCCAGTGACAGGTCTATCCCAACCCAATGTCCAGTGACAGGTCTGTCCCCATCCCAGTGCTCCCAGTATCCAGTGACAGGTCTGTCCCCATCCCAATGTCCAGTGACAGGTTTGTCCCCATCCTGTGTCCAGGGACAGGTCTGTCCCCATCCCAGTGCTCCCAGTATTCAGTGACAGGGTCTGACCCCACCCCGATGTCCCCACGCCCAGTGACAGGTTTGTCCCCATCCCATGCCCAGTGCCACACGTGTCCCCATCCCATGGCCACATGTCCAGTCACACATGTGTCCCCATCCTGGTGTCCTGGTGTCCAGTGACAAGTGTGTCCCCATCCTGACATCCCCATGTCTAGTGCCACATCTGTCCCCATCCCAGTATCCCAGTGTCCAGTGACACGTGTCCCCTTCCCATGTCCTCATGTCCAGTGCCACATCTGTCCCCGCCCTGTGTCCCCCATGTCCAGTGTGCACATCTGTCCCCACCCCATGTCCCTCCGTGTCCCCCCCCAGCCCCGTCGAGCACAACGAGCAGTGGGGGGGGACAGAGGGACAGAGGGACAGAGGACGAACCAACTCGTGACAGACGTGACCCCAAAGCGGAGACAGGAGGGAGGGGACACACAGCTGGACCCCGGGGTGGGGGACAGGCCAGCACGGGGGGCCGGGGCTGCCCCAGCTCCCCCATGACCCCTCCCCGGGGTGGGGGGTCCCTCGGTGCCAGCAAGGGGGGGGACAGACCCCTGGGCTCTGGGCAGGGGGGCGGGGCAGGGGCGGGGCCGGGGGGTCCCCAGAGCCCCCCATGTCCCCGGGGTGTCCCCGGGGTGTCCCCGGGGTGTCCCCGGGCCGCACACTCACTGTAGGTCGGCGGCACTGTCAATTTTCAGGAAGTCCTGTTTGGCTCTGAGCAAAATGTCGGGCTCAAGTCTGGCGGGGGAGGGGAGGGGGGACACAGAGACGGGGGGGGGCCGGGGAGAGAAAACACCCCGTTAATGCCACAAACCCCCCGAGAGCACACACGGAACCCGGCCAGGAGCTCACGGGGAGGGAGGGGACACCAGCGACACACCCACGGGGAGGGGACACAGCGCGGAGCACCCACCCCCGCGGGGACATCACCCCCGACCCCCCGGGCCGGGACCCCCGCGCTCACTTGACGTCCTGGCTGATCTGGCGCTCCAGGCGCTGCCGCCGCTCCTCCAGCTGCTCGATCGGGCTCTCCTCGGGGAACTCGTACGGCGCCGTCCGCATCTCGTTCTCTGCCAGCGAGCGGCAGAACAGCTCCTGGGGACAGCACTGTCACCAGGGGGACAGGGACAGGGACAGCACAGCCCCTGGGGACAGCACTGTCACCAGGGGGACAGGGACAGCCCTACCAGGGCCAGAAGAGCTCTTGGGGACACCAATGTCACCAAGGAGCTTGGACAGCCCGGCTAGGGGCACTGCCAGGGCCAGAACAGCTCCTGGGGACAGCCCTGTCACCACGGGGAGAGGGACAGCACAGATCCTGGGGACAGCACTGTCACCAAGGGGGACAGGGACAGCCCTGCCAAGGCCAGCACGGCTCCAGGGGACAGCCCTGTCACCAGCTGTCACTGCCATCCCTGCCACGAGCTGTGCCAGTGCCAGCACAGCTCCTGGGGACACCCCTGCCACGAGCTGTGCCAGGCTCGTCCCTGCCACGAGCTGTGCCCAGTCTCAGCCCTGCCAGGCCCATCCCTGCCATGAGCTGTGCCCAGTCTCAGCCCTGCCATGAGCTGTGCCGAGCCCATCCCTGCTATGAGCTGTGCCCGGTCTCAGCACCCGGAGCCAGGCTGGGAAGGTTCCCTGGAAAGGGGGAGGCAGGAAGGGTGGGGGAGGTGTGGGGGGAGGTGTGGGGGGAGGAAGGACGGAGGGGAGACCCCCCCGTGCCGTGGGGGGCAGCGCCAGGACCCACCTCAGCGATCTCCTTGTATTTGCCGTCCATGGAAGTCCTCAGATCCACCGGGAAGTGCTTCAGGAGGTGGGGGGTCCCGGGCAGGGACCGGGCCGACTGCAGGGGCCGCGCTGCCGACCCCCCCCGCAGTTCTGCAGAGAGGGGGGGGCTCAGCCGGGGGGGCAGGACCCCCCCCCCGGGCTGGGGGGGCTCCTCGGCCCCTCCCCCCCGGCACGGACCGGGATGTGCTTCCCAAGGGGGGGAGGGGGAAACTGAGCTCCAGGGCAGGAGGGACCCCCCCGAGACCCCCCCCGGGGAAATGGAGCTCCAGGGCAGAAGGGACCCCCACTCTGCCCCCCCCTCCCCGGGCATTGGGGGCTGCTGGAGCCCTGTGGGGTGGGAAGGAGCAGCAGTGAGGGAGGGGCTTGGGATGGGGGCAGGAGCCCCGCGGGAGGGGGGGGGCACTACCCTGGGGTACTCCCACTGCCCCCCTCCCCCCCTTCACCTTCCCCACCCTTCCCACTATGGGGGGGCACCCCCAAACTGCTTTGGGCACCCCCAACCCCCCCTCAGCACCCCCTGCTCCCACCGGGCTGGGGGGGTGCCCAGGGACCACCCCCCGTGTGCCAACACCCCCCTGTGCACCCCTCAAACCCACCCCAGACCCCTCCCGGTGGGCACTGGAAATCAGGCCCTACTGGTTAAACTGGGGCCACCAATAAGACCCCCCCCCCGTACAGCCTGGGGGGGATCCCCCAAAGGACCCTCTCCCCCCGTTTGGGTCCTGGCATCACCGCCACGGGAGGGGGTGGAGAGACTCCCCCCGGGGAGTCTGGGGGGCTGGGGAGACTCCCCCCGGTGTCACCCAGTGCGGGGCTTGTGCCACCCGGGGATGGCACTGCTGTCCCT
>NW_016690593.1:20506-25765 GCF_001604755.1 Lepidothrix coronata
CTCCTCCTCCTCCTCCTCCTCCTCCCCCTCCCCTCTCACTGCGCCACAGCGGCGATGCCGGGGGGGGCACACAGGGACCCCCCAACGCCGCTGCCACCCCCCCAAACCCACCAGACCGCGCGGCGAGGGACCCCCCCCCAAAAAAAAAATCACCAACCCCGCTCCTTCCCTCCCAAAAAAACCTGCCCCCTACCCCCCAAAAACCCCCCGGCAGCGCCGTGTCCCCCCCGCCGCGGCCTCACCGGGGGGTTCGGGGGGTCGAGGGGAAGGTTGGGGGGTGATCTGGGGGGGTCTCACCTGCGGGGAGGGGGGTCTGGAGGCTGCCCCGCTTCTTGAAGGGACACTTGGCCGGGGGGGCGGAGGACATGGCGGCTCGGGGGGAGGAGGATGAGGGTGAGGATGAGGATGAGGATGGGGGGGATGGAGGGGGCGCGGGGGGTCCGGCGGCCGCGGCCGGCGCTGGTTGATGATTGATGGGGGAGCGGGGATGGAGCAAAGTCCCCGGCGGGGCCCGGCCGGAAACCGGCGCGAGGAAGAGGATGGGGCGGGAGGAGGATGGGGCGGGAGGAGGAGGAGGAGGAGGAAGGAGGTGGCTGCGGCTGCCGAGCTGCGAGAGGGGGGGACGAGAGCCGGACGGGGCTGTGAGATATCGGGGTGCGGGGCTGAGCCCCCCCGGACAGCGGACCCCCCCCGGGGGACAGGCGTGTGCCCTCATGGGGACAGACGTGATGCCCCCAGACAGCCGTGACACCCCCGTGGGGAGAGGTGTGACCCCCCCAGACAGCCGTGACCCCCCCGGGGGACAGTTGTGACCCCCCCCCGGGGGACAGTCGTGTACTTCCATGGGGCCAGTTGTGACCTCCCCAGACAGCCGTGACCCCCCCGGGGGACAGTTGTGACCCCCCCGGGGACAATCGTGTGCCCTCATGGGGACAGTTGTGACCCCTCCCAGACAGCCGTGACACCCCCATGGGGACAGTTGTGACCCCCCCAGACAGCCGTGACATCCCTGTGGGACAGTCGTGACCCCCCCGAGGGACAGTTGTGACCCCCCCGGAGAACAGTCGTGTACCCCCTTAGGGACAGACGTGAACCCCCGAAACAGCCGTGACCCCCCCAGACAGCCCTGTACCCCCCCGGGGACAGTTGTGCCCCCCCGTACAGCCGTGTCCCTCCTCCCCAGTCAGGCATTGCCCTCCCCGAGGGGTGGTATCGAACCCCCCCAAAATGACAGTGACCCCTCCAATGACAGGGTAACCCCCCCTGAGATCCCCGAGGGAGGCATTGTGCCCCCCCCGTACAGGCACTGCCCCCCCGGCCAGGCACCGTCACGGCGAGTGCTCCCCGTGAGCAGAGGACCCCCAAAAAACAGCGAGCACCCAAAAAACCACTGGGTAACCCCCAAAACACTGACCACCTCAAAAAAACCACCGGGTAACCCCAAAACACCGAGTTCCCCCCAAGCACCCAGAACCCCAAACCCACCGAGTACTGCCCACAAACAGAGCACCCCCAAAAACCACCCAGTACCCCCAAAACACCGAATATCCCCCAAAAACACCGAGTATACCCCAAAACACCGAGTACACCCCAAAACACTGAGTACCTCCAAAACACTGAGTACCCCCAAAACACTGAGTACCCCACAACCACCAAGTGCCCCCCAAAACCACCGAATACACCCCAAAACTAGTACCACCCAAAACACTGAGTGCCCCCAAACCACCAAGAACCCCCCAAAACTCCCAGGTACCCCCAAAAAGGGGCATCGCCTCCTCCACCATGAGCACCCCCCCCTCAGACGGGCACTCTCTGCCCCCCTAAACCCTCCAGCTCACCCCTCCAGGAGCAGAGCCCGGTTTGGGGGTGCCGGGGGGGGGGTCCCTGTCTGTGTCCCACCTGCCTGGGGTCCCTACCTGGGCGGGGGTCGCGGTGGCTCCGGGTGGGTGTCGGGCCGTGTCCCCTCCGCGCGTCCCCGGAGCCGTCCCGGCGCAGGGGGGGATTTTTGGCCGCCGGGAATGTCACAACCCCCCCCCCGGGCCCGGGCCCCCCACTCCTCGGCGAGGGGACAGCGAGGGGACAGCGAGGGGACAGCGGGGCCAGCGCCGTGCCAGGCTGGGAGGGCACCGCACACTGCGGACCCCCGGGCTGCGCTCCCCTGCCCGGCGCTGCCCGGGGGGGTCTGGTATTTTAATTGGACCCCCCTCATTAACGCCGGGTTCATTAGAGGCTCAGAAGGGGCTTTGTGTGCGCGGGGACAGCGGGGACAGCGGGGACAGAGTGTCCCCAAGGCAGGGCCACGCGCCAGGTGCGACATGGGGACACCAGGGCGGGGACACGACCCCTCCGGGCCCCTCGGGGCTGCGGGGCTTTAGGGGACCTTAAATCCACCTGCAGGACCTTTGGAGGACCCCAAACCCCACCCGGGGCTTGTAGGACATTTGGGGGCCCCAACCCTCACTGGGGACCTGCAGGACATTTAGGGGACCCCAAACCCCATTGGGGATCTGCAGGACATTTGGGTAGACCCCAAACCCCACCGGGGACCTGCAGGACTTTTGTGGGACCCCACATCTCCTTGGAGACCTGCAGGACCCTTGGAGGGGTACCCACACCACACGGGGGACCTACAGGACCTTTGGGGACCCCAACCCAACCCCCAGGGCGGGGGGTCCCCCCTGCAGTGCCCATCCAAAACCAGCCCCACAAGAGGAAAGGGGGGGGGCCACCCACCCAGCCCTGGGCTTTGGGGGGGCCCCGCGGTCCTACCGGGCTGGGGGATGGGCGGGGGGGGGGGGAGGATGAGGAAGAGGAAGATGAGGAGGAGGAGGATGAGGAGGATGAAGGCTGAGCCACGATCCCATTAAAGAGCTTAAGGCAGCGGGAGGGCGAGGGGCGGCCCCGGGCGGGGCGGGATTAGGGGGGCTCATTATCCTCCCCCCCCCGTAATTAGCTCCCTTTTCCCTGCGGGAGGAATCCCCCAGTGCCACCACCCCCCTGCCACCACCCCCTGTCCCTCTGTCACCACCCCGTCCCTGCCACTGCCCTGTCACCTGCAGCGCCCCGGGGTGGGGGACACACCCAGCGCCCCCCAAACACGGGGTCGCAGCCCCAGAACGGCCCCCCCTGCCCGAGTCACCCCCCGGGGACACTGGGGGGCCACATCCCCACGGCCGGGGGGTGTCACCTGCCACCCCCCCTTATGTAAAGCCACCTCCCCTCGATGCTCCTTGTGTCCCACCCCCGAGCCCTAATCTTTGCCATCTTGGGCTAATTGGATTTCCTGGGTCACATGGCGAGATAAAAAGTCCCCAAATCCCACTGTCAAAAAAAATCAGGTTATCCATGGGGAATTAAGGGCCAGAGCGGGGGGCAGCCGAGCAGGAGCACCCACCGAGCGGCTCTGCCTGGGGCACCCCAAAATCCGCGCTCGGGGCCTCCTTTGGGCTCCCCGGTTTCTCGGTTCGACCCCCCAGCGCCCACCTCGCCCCCGGGGTGCGCGTTGACTCGCCCCCGGAGAGCTGGAAAAGCCGGGGGACCTAGAGGAGGTTGTGGCGTTGCTGGAGGAGGAGGACGAAGCCATGGGGAGCGGGGCCAGCGCCGAGGACAAGGAGATGGCCAAGAGGTCCAAGGAGTTGGAGAAGAAGCTCCAGGAGGACGCGGATAAGGAGGCCAAGACTGTCAAGTTGCTGCTGCTTGGTGAGGGCTGGGGGTGTCCCCGAGGGGTGTCCCGATGTCCTCACCCTGGTGGAGGTTGGGGAGTGTCCCCAAGGGTTGTCCCAATGTCCCCACCCTGGTGGAGGTTGGGGTGTCCTCAAGGGTTGTCTCGATGTCCCCGAGGGTTGTCCCAATGTCCCCACCCCCCGGAGCCTGGGTGGATGTCCCCAAGAGTTGTCCCGATGTCCCCAAGGGTTGTCCCGACGTCCCCACCCCAAGGAGGCTTGGAGGGATGGGGGTTGGGACCCCCTGGGCTGCTCCTGTTCCCCCTCGGAGCTGCCACCGGCCAGGAGAGGTTGTCCCACCCCTGGGTGTCCCCAAGGCTGTCCCTGGGAAGAGCTGGAGGTGCCATCGGCTCTTGGGGTGGCAGGGACAGAGGGAGGGGACAGGGAGGGGATGGGGACAGCGGGGCTGTGGCACATCCCGGGGGGCAGAGAGAGCCTGGGGACATCCTGCCACCAGGACCCCCAAACCCTGGGGGGTCCCCTGGGGGTCCCTCTGCACCCCAAGGGGCAGGGGGGTGACCCCAAGGGGCAGAGGGATGACCCCCCCCAGCATCCCCCCCAGCATATGGGGGTGACCCCACAGGACAGGGGGTGACCCCAAGGGGCAGAGCAGTGACCCTGCAGGGCAAGGGGGTGACCCCCTGGGGTACAGGGGTGAGCCCACAGGCCAGGGGGGTGACCCCCCGTGTCGGGGTGGCGGCGGGGCCTTATCCAGGTGGGGGGGCCGGGGGTCAAGGCGATTACCACCCTAATTCTAAGCGGCTTCCTGGGCCACCCTAAGCCGCTTACGAGGCACCGCCGGCGCTGCCCAGGGGTGGGTGGGACGGGTGGGACCCCAGGGACCCCCTCCAGGGGGGTCCCCACCGCCCCCCGCCACGGTCCCACAGTGCATGAGGGGGGACAGGAGCGCGGGCACAATGGCAGGAGTCCGGGCGGGGGGGGACAGTGGCTCTGGTCCCCTCGGGGTGCCCATCGCAGCCCCACTGAGGTGCCCGTTCCCACCCTTTTCCAGGGGCCGGAGAGTCTGGGAAGAGCACCATCGTGAAGCAGATGAAGTGAGTGTGGGATGGGGAGAGGGGACCCCCCCAGCCCACGGGCAGGGGGTGGCAGGACCCCCATCACACACCCCCCGGTGACTCTCGGTGCGGGGAGGGCAGGGGGTGCCCTTGGGGGCAGGGGGTGCCCCCCGGGGGTGCTGAGGCCACGGTGCCCCCCAGGATCATCCACCAGGACGGGTACACGGAGGAGGAGTGCATGGAGTTCAAGGCCATCATCTACGGCAACATCCTGCAGTCCATCCTGGCCATCGTGCGCGCCATGTCCACGCTGGGCATCGACTACGCCGAGTCCTCCTGCGCGGTCAGTGCCCCCCGAGCCCCCCCAGGGACCCCCCAGCACCCCCCCCGGGACCCCCCCGGACCCTCCGAGCCCCCCTGGGGGCAGGGGCAGGGCTGCCCCCCGGCCTCAGGGTGCTTTGGGGGGGTGAGGGGGCTCCGGGGCCATCCTGTGGGTGGGTGGGGTGACAGGGGGGGCTGAG
>NW_016690593.1:26923-37965 GCF_001604755.1 Lepidothrix coronata
TCATCCCCTCCCTGCCCCCCCCCATGTTTCCCCACCATCAGGACTGGATTTTGGGGTGCCCAGGCCCTGCCCCCCCCATCCCACATTCCGAGGCCCTGGGACCACGCCGGGGTGGGTGGGGGGTGTGTGACACCCCCGTGTGTGACACCCCCGTGTGTGACACCCCCGTGTGTGACACCCCCGTGTCCCCCCCCCCAGGATGTTCGACGTGGGGGGGCAGCGCTCGGAGCGCAAGAAGTGGATCCACTGCTTCGAGGGCGTCACCTGCATCATCTTCTGCGGGGCCCTGAGCGCCTACGACATGGTGCTGGTGGAGGACGACGAAGTGGTGGGTGGGGGTGCCCTGGGGGGGCAGGATGGGGGGGCTCCGAGGGGGCTCGGAGGGGTGGGAACAGCCCCCTGTCCCGTGGGATCGTCAGCCCCCTTCCACAACCCCCCTTCTTGAGCCCATCATTGATCCTCCTCCCTGATCCCCCTCCCTGATCCTCCTCCACAACCCCCCTCTGTGATCCACCCACTTGATTTGCCTCATTGATCCCCCTCATTGATCCCCCTCCATGACCCCCCTCCCTGATCCCCCTCAATGATCCCTCCCATTGATCCCTTTCCACAACCCCCCTCCATGATCTCACTCTTTGATCCCCCTCCCTGACCCTGCTCCCTGTCCCCTCTCCCATGGAAGGCTGGGAAGTGCAGGAAGTGCGGGAAGTGCCAATTCCTGCCGGGTTGTTCCCAGGGCAGGTGTTGGGGCTTCCTCTGGATCCCAAATCCCAGGGTTTGTCCATGAGGAAACCCCCCGGGAAGCTCCCGAGCGGCTCCTGGTGTTCCCTGCTCCCAAGAGCCGTCGGAGAACCAAAACACCAGAACAGGGAAGGGCAGGAAGAGCCAGGAATGGGTGGGATGGAGGAAAATCCAGCCGGGAGGGGCCTCCCTGTGCCCCCGGGGGAGCAGAGAGGGGACAAGGGGCAGCGCTGGGAATGGTGGCACAGGGACATTATCCAAGGGTGTCCGCCCGGGATTCACCGGCAGAGCCCTGGGAGAGGGCAGAGATCTGGAGAGCAGGAATGTGGAACCCCTGGAACGGGGCATTCCTGGGGAGAAACGGGAGCCAAGGGGGGCAGATGAGGAGAGCGGGAGCTGCTCCAGCTCCTCCGGCTTCCTTGGGCATTCCCTGGGATCCAAACACCTCCGGGAGCTGGGGCAGGGTCGGGATCTGCCATCCTGGGGCATCTCCATGGCCGGGTGGGAGCTCAGCCACGCACAGGAGGGAGGATCCTTCCCACAGGAGCCCTGGGAGCTTTCCCAAGGAGGACGGGGCAGGATCTGGGCTCTGCACATGGAAAAGCTGCTACCCTGGGGAGCTGGAGGAGGGAAAACCATCCCTGTGAGCCCTGGAGAACCCCCCGAGGCCGGAGGATCCCCCTTTCCAGCAGGAAATCCCCTGGTCGTACGTGGCTCTGCCCAGCTGGATCCCCATCCCTGCGGGATGCCCCGGGATTGTCACACCCACACCCAGACTGGAGCTTTTCCTTTTCCCAGCTCCTTCCCGAAGCCGTGGGAGCCACAGCCCAGCAGGAGCATCCCTTGGATGAGGGGAACGGGGCTGAAGGGAATGAGCCCTTTCCCTGCAGGCCACGAGGTTTCCATGGATCACGTTCCCACCACCATCCCTCCTTTCCGACGATCCCAGGAGGGATCAGGGCATTGTCCTCCCCTGAGGATCCATCCGGGATTTCGGGTGGGCAGGAGGGACCGGGATGGCAGCAGCACCACCCACTGCCACGGGAAACAGGGAAAGGCTGGTTTTTTTGGGAATGGGGGGCTTGGAGGGGGTGTGAATCCCTGACAATTCCCTGCAGAACCGGATGCACGAGTCCCTGCACCTCTTCAACAGTATATGCAACCACAAGTTCTTCGCAGCCACCTCCATCATCCTCTTCCTCAACAAGAAGGACCTTTTCGAGGAGAAGATCAAGAAGGTCCATCTCAGCATCTGCTTCCCGGAGTACGATGGTGAGTCTGGAGCAATCCCAGCATTCCCACCCCCCTGGAGACCCCCCGGAGCAGGGGAGGGGGGGTCATGTGGGCCTGGAGGGGAGGGGATGGGATGGGATGGGGAAGGGGAGGGGAATAAGCAGAGTCAGTTCCATCCCAAAAATTAGGGCTGGGGAAGGGATCGGATGATCAGAGTTGGTTCCATCCCCAAAAAAGGGCCAGGGAAGGAGAAGAGGATGAGGATGAGCAGAGCTGGTTCCATCCCAAAAATTAGGGCTGGGGAAGGGATTGGACGATCGGAGTCGGTTCCATCCTGGGAAGGGCTGAGGAAGGGGAGGAGGATGAGGGGGAGGATGAGGATGAGCAGAACCATCTCCATCCCCCTCCCTGGAGTGCTGAGTCCGATCCCTGGAGGCTGGAGCGGAGGAGGGGAGCGCTGTGCCCTCGGGAGGGTGTTTGGAAGGCTGGACACCGGATAAATCCATGTTTGTCAAGTTTTCCCCAGGCGTGGTCACTCCCAGCCCTTCTCCAGAGCTCCTCCCACGGGAGTGGCTCCAGAACGTTCCCTCCCTCCCTGCACAGGCCCCAACACGTTCGAGGACGCCGGGAATTACATCAAGACCCAGTTCCTGGACCTGAACATGAGGAAGGACGTGAAGGAGATCTACAGCCACATGACCTGTGCCACAGACACCCAGAACGTCAAGTTCGTCTTCGACGCCGTCACGGACGTGATCATCAAAGAGAACCTCAAGGACTGCGGCCTCTTCTGAGCCCGGGAAGGTACAGGGGGAGTGGGGCTGGAAAACTGGGAATGGGGATGCCAGGAATGCCAGGAATCCCAGGAAAAGGGAGGGAAGGGGAGGGCGAAGAGCAGAGGAGGCTTGAGCCCATAAAGGGATTGGGGAAGAGGATGAGGATGAGCAGAGCCAGCTCGATCCCAGAGAAAGGGCTGGGGATGAGGGGGATCATCCCAAAAAAGGGCTGGGGAAGAGAGGAGAGGGATGAGGAGGAGGATGAGCAGAGCTGGGTCCGTCCCACAGGATCACGGACTCGTTTAGGGTGGAAAAGACCTCTGAGACCACCGAGTGCACCCTGAGCCTGTCCCCCCCCTTGACCCCCAGCCCAGAGCACTGAGGGCCATGTCCAGCCTTCCTTGGACACCTCCAGGGGTGGGGACTCCAAACCTCCCTGGGCAGCCCCTTCCAAGGCCTGACCACCCCTTCCAAGAAGAAATTCCTCCTGATGTCCAACCTGACCCTCCCCTGGCACAGCCTGAGGCCGTTCCCTCTCCTCCTGTCCCTTGTTCCCTGGAGCAGAGACCGACCCCCCCCCGGCTCCCCCCTCCTGTCAGGGGGTTGCAGAGCCAGAAGGTCCCCCCTGAGCCTCCTTTTCTCCAGGCTGAGCCCCCCCAGCTCCCTGAGTTCTCCTGCTGCTCCAGACCCTTCCCCAGCTCCGTTCCCTTTCCTGGACATGCTCCAGCCCCTCCATGTCCTTCCTGTCCTGGGGGTCCAGACCCGGGCCCAGCCCTGCAGGTGCCCCCACCCCAGTGCCCAATCCCTGCCCTGGTCCTGCTGCCACATCATTCCCAATCCAGGAATGCCAGGATGCCAAGAAGGGCCCCCTGGACTCACATCCGACCCCCAGGTCCCTTCCTGTCCCCTCCCTCTGTCCCCACCCCTGGAGCTCCAGGGAGTTGTTGTGGCCAAAGGGCAGGACCTGGAATGTGGAGTGGTGGAACCTCATCCCCTTGGATTCAGCCCATCCTCATCATCCCAGGGATGAAGGCCAAGGCAAAGGGTGGGATGTGGGATTCCCCATCCTCATCCCCACGGGGATGAACTCCCTGTTCTCTCTCCCTTTCCCAGGAAACATTCCCGTCTCTCCGTTCTGCTGAGCAGAGCCAAAGGAAGAACCACCCCCTCCACACGTCACCGCTCCCACTTTTTCTATGACCGCCCCAAATCCGCCTCTTTTCACCCCAAACTAGGAAGGGGCTGAACTCAACGTCCTGCTCCCTTTCGTGGCCATTTCCTCTTTTTTTTTTTTGTTTTTTTCCGAGGAAAACTCCCCTTCTCAGCATTCCACGGGAGGTTTGACACCAAGACACAGCCAGGAATAGGAATATTGAGGGAATTTGGGAGGCAGGGACGGGAATTCCCCCCTGGCCATCCCTCCACAGCCCATTCCTGCCCTTGGATCGGGGCTGGATTCATCCAAGCTGGAATTTCTGGGGGAGGAGGAAGCTGAGTTACCTCCGAGTGGCTCCTGGGAACCCACCCCAGCCCTTCCCGGGAATCGACCCTTTGGCGGGAGAAATCAGGGATTCCTGGGGTTCTCTGGGGCCCTGAATGGTGGGAATTCCTCGGGCAGGAAGGGCTGGGGGAGGGAACCCCAACTCCAGCCCGGGAATGGGAATGGGCTGGATAAAGAGGAAATGGTTGCTCGAAACATTTTTGTTCTGCTACTTTAGAGCTGCGTTCGCTCTCTCTGTTTGTAAATAATCCGTAGGTGATCCCTGGAAATCCCTGGATCCTCCTTTCCCTGCTCCCTGCACAGATCTCCCCTTCCAGCTTCACTTCGGTAGGAAAACACAATAAAGGAATGTGCATGGCCGGGGTGTCCTTCCTTCCCCGCTTCCCAGAGCTTGGATCCAGGGCCGCTTCCCGTCCTTTGCACCCATTCCCGGCTCTCTGGATCGCTTGGATCTCTGGATCCCACCTGGATCACCCTGGGGTTGGGAGCTGTGCTCCTGGATGGGGGGGGGAAGGGGGTCCCAAACCCAAAACATTCCTGGTCGGAGCACCTGGAAAGGGTTGAATGAGGAAGGAGGAGTTATCCCATGGAGGAAAGGCTCCAGGAAGGGAATTTGGGGGCAGACAGAGCTCCAGGGAGCTTGGGAAAAATTCCAGAGGAGGGAAACACTCCCCGGAGCTGCTGAGAGCTCCCACAAGGAATTTATCCTGGAATTCTAAGGAAGCGTCCCCAGAAAGGTGCCACCTCCATCCCACAGCAGCATCCAGGGCAGAATTCCCACCGGGATCTCAGCAGCCAGATTTGGGCTGTCAACAGGTAAATCCTCCTGCCAAGAATCCCACGGACAACGGGATTCCTGGAATGCTGCAGCACAGCCCAAGTCTTTGGCAGCAGCACGACCCCAGCAGTGGGGGTGGATGGAGCACAGGGAATCTCCCCATCCCAATGATTCCCATCCAAGCTCTTCCCTCCCTTCTCCGGCAAAGCACCAAAAACTGGGAGAGCTCCTGGAAAAAGGAAGAAGAAACCGGAGCAAAGGCTTCACTCACCATTTTAATGACTGCCAACAAATCCAACGGATCCGACTGGACACGGACAGAACCGGGAAGAGGGGCTGGATGCAGACAGGGATCAGCAGAGGAACGCACGGAGCGGGCAGGGAAATGTGGGATTTGGCACCACCCGGACAAAGGAAAGGCAGGCTCAGGAAAACCGGGGCTGGGAGGGCCTTGGGAAAGGCAGGACGGGATCATCCCCCCTCCCCATCCCCAAAAACTCCCAGGAATCCGTGGCTTGGGAGCTCGGGAGCCGCAGTTCCCCCCTCGGCTCCGGCCGGGAATGCCAAGCTGGGCATAACACTGGGAATAACCCCCCCTCCGAGCCCAACCCTCCTCCTCCTGCCCCAGGAGCCTTTCCCAACGCCGGGGGAGCGGGACGGGAATGAGTCACACCGGGAAAAGCTCCCGGGATCCTTCAGGAGCTGCAGGAGCAGGAACTCCTGGAATTCCTGCCGGGAGGGACGTTTCCCACAGGATCTCCATGTGCATAGTTGAGTGAGAGTTGTGGTTTTTTTTATTATTCTCTTTTTTTTTTATTATTTTAATTATTTTGAACCCAAGGCTGAGAGGAACAAAGGGGAGGGAAGGGACAGTTTCCTGCCTGGAATAAAAACACCCAAAATAACCTTAAAAATGGAATAATGGGGGTTGGTAACGAAGGAAGAGGGAGCTACAGAGCCAAGGGCTGGAATGAGGCTGGAATTCAGCTGGAATGAGGCTGGAATTGGGCTTGAACCAGGCTGGAATCCAAGGGCTGCAATCTGCTTGGAATTGGGCTGGAATTGGGTTGGAATCCAAGGGCTGAATTGGTTGGGAATGGTTGGGATGGTTGGAATCCCACTAGAATCAGGCTGGAATCCCACTGGAATCCTGCTGGAATCATGCTGGAATTGGGCTGGAATCCCGTTGGAATCCAAGGGCTGGAATCTGGTTGGAATCCCACTGGAGTCAGGTTGGAATCCCACTGGAATCCAGCTGGAATCCAAGGGTTGGAATCTATGTGGAATCTGGCCAGAATCAGGCTGCAATCTGTTTGGAATCTCACTGGAATCCCACTGGAATCCAAGGGCTGGAAGCTGGTTGGAATCCCACTGGAATCAGGCTGGAATCCAAGGGCTGGAATCAGGCTGGAGTCTGGCTGGAATCCCACTGGAATCAGGCTGGTATCTCACTGGAATCTCGCTGGAATCAGGCTGGAATTGGGCTGGAATCAGGCTGGAGTCTGGCTGGAATCCCACTGGAATCAGGCTGGAATCCCACTGGAATCCAAGGGCTGGAATCCCAGTGGAATCAGGCTGGAATTGGGCTGCAATCTGCTTGGAATCCCACTGGAATCCCGCTGGAATCCACGGAGATCTCTCCATCCAGCGACGCCGGGAGGCTCCACCTCCATTCCGTGATCTCCGCCCCCACTCCCAAACCCCCCATTCCCCAAATCCACGTCCCCTCCAACACGAGGTCCCCAGGAAGGAAGGTTGTTGTGCCGGAGCCTCCCGGCGTTCCCGCGGTTCCGCGGCCGTTCCGGGCACATTCCCGGTGCATTCCCGGGGCATTCCCGGGGCGCTCCCGGGGGTCCCTCAGTAGAGGCCGCACTCCTTGAGGTTGTTCTTGATGATGACGTCGGTGACGGCGTCAAAGACAAACTGCACGTTCTTGGTGTCGGTGGCGCAGGTGAAGTGGGTGTAGATCTCCTTCGTGTCCCGCCGCCGGTTCAGCTCCTCGAACTGGCTCTGGATGTAGGCGGCCGCCTCCTCGTACGTCTGGGAGCCTGGGAATGAGCCGCAAATCCCGGGATTTGGCACGGCGAGGGGAGGAGGGGGCGGGCAGAGCGCGGGGGGGTGGGGAGTGACGAGGGAACGGGGAGGGAGGTGGGGAGGGACTGAAAGGGAAGGAGGGATAAAGGGTGGGGTGGAGGGGTGGGTGGGAAGGGACCTTAAAATCATGGAACCGTGGAATGGTTTGGATTGGGAGGATCTTAAAGGAAAAGAAGGAAGAACCTTGGAATCACAGTTTGGGTTGGGAAGGATCTTAAAAGAAAAGAGGGAAGAAGCTTGGAATCATGGATTAAGCAAAAGAGGGACAAATGGTGGAATGGTTTGGGTTGGAAGGACTTTAAATCATGGAATCATGGAATGGTTTGGGTTGGGAGGATCTTAAAGGAAAAGATGGAAGAACCTTGGAATCACGGATTAAGCAAAAGAGGGACAAATCTTGGAATGGTTTGGGTTGGAACGACTTTAAATCATGGAATCATGGAATGGTTTGGGTTGGAAAGATAAAGGAAAAGAAGGACAAATTATGCAATCATGGATTAAAGCAAAAGAGGGACAATCATGGAATGGTTTTGGTTGGAAGGATCTTAAAGGAAAAGACGGAAGAACCTTGGAATCATGGATTAAGCAAAAGAGGGACAAATCTTGGAACGGTTTGGATTGGAAGGACTTTAAATCATGGAATCATGGAATGGTTTGGGTTGGAAAGATCTTAAAGGAAAAGAGGGACAATCATGGAATGGTTTGGGTTAGAAGGATCTTAAAGGAAAAGAAGGACAAATCATGGAATCGTGGAATGGTTTGGGTCAGAAGGGCCCAGAGCAGGACAAGGATCGGTCTCCCGGGCTCTAAACTGGAATTTCAATGGAATTCCCATCCTAGCAAGATGTGGGAAACGAGGAGCGACCTCGATCTGCTGGAGGGCAACCCTTGGGGTTCGGATCTGTGGGATGGACAAAGGCTGCTCCCAAAGCTCTCCCAAGGGAACCCTCCTGCATTCCGGGAGCCAGAGGGAAGGAACCAGGGGACAGGATGGGAGAGCCCATCCCGGCTCCGGGGGATGCCGGTACCTGGATACTCGGGGTAGCAGATGGTGAGGGGGCTCCGGCGGATCTTCTCCTCGAACAGATCCTTCTTGTTGAGGAAGAGGATGATGGAGGTGTCCGTGAACCACTTGTTGTTGCAGATGCTGTCGAAGAGCTTCATGCTCTCGTGCATCCGGTTCTGGAGCGGGACGGACACGGGAGGGATCAGGGAAGGGACACTGGAGTGTCACCTCCTTCCCAAGAGCCCCGGTCCCCCTGGAAGGAGCCCAGGCCACGGAAGGGGCTGTGGGGACACCCCCAGGCCCAGGAATGTTTGTCACTCCCAGGTGGATCCAGGGAGGAATTGGCCCCAATCCGGGGGGGGTCATGGGGTGGCTCCCGCGGGAAACTCCAGAGGGTTTTCCGTGCCCAGCAGAGCCAAGGGCAGCGGCTCCAGGACGGATCTGCCACCGGCCAAGGCGGAGCCCAGGGAAAGGGAGACACAGTGGGGCAATTCCAGAGGGACTGACCCATGGAAAGGGACCTGGATTGAGCCCATGGGAGGAGCTGGAGCAGTTCCTGAGGGACTGATCCCATGGAAAGGGACCTGGATTGAGCCCATGAAAAGGGATCCAGGTTGGAGCAGTTCCTGAGGGACTGATCCTATGGAAGGACCTGGAGCAGTTCCTGAGGGACTGACCCCGGGAAAGGAACCTGGATTGATCCCATGAAAAGGGATCCAGGTTGGAGCAGTTCCTGAGGGACTGACCCATGGGAAGGGGCCCACACCGGAGCAGTTGCCGCGGGCCATTCCAGGTGCTCTCAACTTCCCCGATCCTGTGCTCCCACAATCCCATGCTCCCATGCTCCCACAATCCCACGCTCCCACACTCCCACGCTCCCACAATCCCACGCTCCCACACTCCCACGCTCCCACACTCCCACGCTCCCACACTCCCACACTCCCATGCTCCCACGCTCCCGTACCATCTCCTCGTCCTCGGCCAGCACCAGGTCGTAGTCGCTGAGGGCCACGCAGAAGATGATGGCCGTGACGCCCTCGAAGCAGTGGATCCACTTCTTCCGCTCCGACCTCTGCCCGCCCACATCGAACATCCTGGGAAAGGCGGGAGAACCAGCTCAGCCCCCCCGCCCCTTGGGCATTCCCAGGGGGAATTCGGGGACAACGAGGCCCGGCTTCCCTCGGGAGAGGGGAGGGGAAATTCCCTTTGCAGCACAGGGGACGTGGAAGCAGAATTCCTGTTTTGTTCAACAGGACGCAGGGAATGGCTTCCCGCTGCCGGAGGGTTGGATGGGATATCGGGATATTGGGAAGGAGTCCTTCCCTGGGAGGGTGGGGAGGGGCTGGGATGGAATTCCCAGAGGATGCCCCATCCCTGGAAGTGTCCAAGGCCAGGCTGGAGCAGCCTGGGATAGTGGGAGGTGTCCCTGCCCATGGATGGGACTGAAGGTCCATTCCCACCCAAACCATCCTGGGATTCCAGGATTCTGGAGCCCCTCTGGAGCTCCAGATGGGAGCCAGAATGGGAGAGCTGGGAATGTTCCCCTGGAGAAGAGAAGGCTCCAGGGACACCTTGGAGCCCCTTCCAGGGCCTAAAGGGGTTCCAGGAGAGCTGGAGAGGGACTGGGGACAAGGGATGGAGGGACAGGACACAGGGAATGGCTTCCCACTGCCAGAGGGTTGGATGGGATATTGGGAAGGAATCCTTCCCCGGGAGGGTGGGGAGGGGCTGGGATGGAATTCCCAGAGGATGCCCCATCCCTGGAAGTGTCCAAGGCCAGGCTGGATAACCTTGGAGTGCCCTGGGACAGTGGGAGGTGTCCCTGCCCACAGCACTGGATGGGCTTTAATTCCTCTTCCACCCAAACCATTCCCGGGTCCTCTGGAGCAGTTCCAAGCTGGAATCACCCCCGGAGCTCCTGATCCCCCAGGGAATGTGGATTTTGTTCCCTCTCCTGTTTCCTCGGCAACAACCCCTTGGTTTGTCCAGGATCCCCAAAGCTCCTCCCAGGGATTGGAATGAGTGGGAATGTGGTCCCTGGGAGCTCCTGCCGGGAGCCAGGGCGGGATTCCCAGGATTAAGGAAGTGGCTCATGCCCGGAAATCCAACCTGAGCTTTCCAGGCTGGAGCTGCCCCAGGAATTCTGGTAGAAATGGAGTTAATTCCTCATTAAAAGACGAGTGTCCTGGGAGATTCCAACCCCCTGATCTCCCAGATATTCTGAGGAGAGCCCAGGCTGGAATGGGAATTAATTAATTCAGGTGAAAGCGTTGTTACGGAGTCCTGACGATGGATTTGTTCCATAGGGAGCTGCCCAGGGTGGGATCCCAGGATGCCAAGGCAGGTCCCACCTTCCCTGTCCCACAAACCCCCCGGGCCAGAGGGAAGGTGGGAATCTCAGAGATTCCAGGGGATTCTCCAGGATCCGTGATGGAGGAGAACTCGGCCCATCCGAATTCCAGCCCCTGGGCTCCCTCATTCATGGAATGTCAAGCAGAGTTCCGGGGTTTCCCATGGAAAACATTCCCTCTGGGACGTGCCTGGGGCCCTGCACATGATCCAGGGTGGGATTGGGAAGGAGCCTCTTCCCTCTCTTCCAAAGGAGGGCGGGAGGAGCCTCCAGCCCCGCGGGGTTTGGAAGCACCGGGAGTGGCAGCTGGAGATGCTCCTGCTGATCCATCCCCACGGGATTCCCTGGATGGAATCCAGGAGCGGCAGAGACCTCCGGAGATGGGAAGGATTTGGGCATCTCTGGGTGAAACTCCGAAGGCAAAACGCTGCTGTTCTCCCAAAAAACTGCGTGGAAGGTCCCTGCTCCAGGGGATCCAAGGACTGGAGCTGGGAATGTTCCTCTGGAGAAGAGAAGGCTCCAGGGACACCTTGGAGCCCCTTCCAGGGCCTAAAGGGGCTCCA
>NW_016690593.1:38192-40744 GCF_001604755.1 Lepidothrix coronata
AGGGATGGAGAGACAGGACACAGGGAATGGCTTCCCACTGCCAGAGGGCAGGGAGAGATGGGATATTGGGAGGGAACTCCTCCCTGGGAGGGGGCTGGGATGGAATTCCCAGAGGATGTCCCATCCCTGGAAGTGTCCAAGCCCAGGGTGGATAAACTTGGAGCAACCTGGGACAGTGGGAGGTCCCTGCCCACGGCACTGGATGGGCTTTAAGGTCCTTCCCACCCCAAACCAGCCTGGAATTCCATGAAAACCCTGGGATTTTCCACCCAACCCTTCCAAACACAAGCTCTACAGAAGCCACCAGACACGTTTTTAGGGATGTGAGCGGGAAAGGCTCCAAACTGTCGGCACAAACAGGGAAAACTGGGCTGTCCTACATCCACAAACACCACGGGAATTCCCACAGGATCCCCCAGGATCCCAAGCAAGGAATTCCTAAGCAGCAGGAAAGTGGGAAAGAGGGATTGAGCCTCAGCTCCGGGGTTTAGAAGGAATTAGTGCCACAGGAAGGAGCAGGAGGGATCCCAAGCCTGGATCTGGGTCAGGAAGAGGGGACAGGAGAGTCCCATCCAGGTCGGAATTCCCAGAGAACACACGGAGCACCACGGGAGGGGATACACTCAGCACCCTCTGAGTGCGGTTTTTTGGGATTGGGGCCTGGAAAAGGAGCAGTCAGGTACCTGTGTGGGTGTGATCCCGAGAGAAAAGCAGCTGGAAAGAACAGAAGAAGGGAAATCAAATCCAACCCTTCCCAGGGAAGGACAGTGGAACCGGGATCAGGGACCATCCAGGGATTTCCCAGCCCTCCGGAACACAGGGATGGGCTGGGAGTGTCACTCCCTGGAAATACAGCTCCAGTTCCCGTGGTTTTCCCCCCAGGGAAGGACATGAAACCAGGATCAGGGACTATCCAGGGATCTCCCACCACTCCGGGCTGGGATTGTCTCTCCCTGGAAATCCAGGTCCTTGAAGGTGAAACGAGTCTCCGCAATTCCCATGGTTTTCTCCCCAGGGAAAGACAGTTTAACCAGGATCAGGGACTATCCAGGGATTTCCCAGCCCTCTGGGACACAGGGAAGGGCTGGGACTGTCTTTGGGAATGGCTGGAACTGTCACCCCCTGGAAATCCAGCTCCAATTCCCGTGGATTTCACAGCCCAGGGAAGGACGTTAAACCAGGACCAGGGATTTTCCCAGGATTTCCCAGCCCTCTGGGATCCAAGGAATGCCACTCACTTGAAGTACAGGTCCTTGAAGGTGAAGTGAGTCTCCACAATTCCCGTGGTTTTCACCCTGGTCCGGAGCACGTCCTGCTGGGTGGGGATGTAGCTGTGCTGGGAGATGCGCTCCAGGTCGTTCAGGTAACTGGGGCGGGAAAACAGGGATGGCTTCAGAGCCGGGAATCTGGGATTGGCATGGGATTGAGTGCTGGGAATATGGGATCGGGATTGAATTTAGTGCTGGGAATCTGGGATCAGCTTCAGCGCTGGGAATCTGGGATCGGGATCAGTTTCAGTGCCAGGAATATGGGATCAGGATTGGCGTCAGCGCTGGGAATCTGGGATTGGGATTGGCTTTAGTGCCGGGAATCTGGGATTGGGATCAGTTTCAGTGCTGGGAATCTGGGATCAACTGCACGGGAGCTGCTCCAGCCCCTCCTCCTCCACAGCCAGGGGGAATGCCGGGATTTGGGAACGCCGGGATTTGGGAATGCCAGGATTTGGGATGGATGTGGACGGGAGCTGAGCTGGGGGGAGGGATGGGGAGCTGTGCCAGGCTGGGATCCGTGCCAGGGGGGATCCCTGTGCCAGGCTGGGATCCCTGTGCCTCCCACCCAATCCCAGCCTGCTGTGGATCATTCCATGATCTGGGAATGGATTTCCCAAGGGATGCCCCATCCCTGGAAGTGCCCAAGTGCCCAAGCTGGATAAACTTGGAGCAACCTGGGATAGTGGAAGGCATCTCTGGAAATGGATCTGGAATTGCTCTTCCCACCCAAGTCATTCCAGGTTGAAATTCCACACCATTCCAAGCTTAAATTCCAAACCATTCCAGGCTTAAATCCCAAGCCATTCCAGGCTGAAATTCCAAACCATTCCATGCTGAAATCCCAAGCCATTATATGATTAAATCCCAAGCCATTCCAGGCTTAAATTCCAAACCATTCCAGGCTTAAATTCCAAACCATTCCAGGCTTAAATTCCAAATCATTCCAGGCTGAAATTCCCAGCCATTCCAGGCTTTCCCCCGTGCTCCCTGCAGGCAGCCCAGCCCCTCCCGGGTATCCCCCGGCCCCTCCTGCCCCCAGTCCCAGCCCTTCCCAATCCCGGGAATGTTCCGTTCCCTCACTATGCGGCGGAGTCGTTGAGCTGGTATTCCCGGGATCTGCTGAAGCAGGCCTGCACGCCGGGATCGCTCCAGAGGCGCTGGATGAGCGCGGAGAGCTCGGCCGTCAGCGTCCCCTCCTCGGCACTGCCCGCCAGCACAAACAGCTGCCGGGCATCGTCCTGGAAAACCGGGAATGAACCGGGAATGAACCGGGAATGAACC
>NW_016690593.1:42558-43773 GCF_001604755.1 Lepidothrix coronata
CCATTCCCCCCCATTCTCCCCCAAATCCCCTCCTGAGGCCACGACACCCGAGTTTCTCCCTCCACAAACCCCTTCCTCAGGCTGGAGACCCCCATTGCCCCCCCAGATCCCCCCATTCCCCCCGCGTGCTCACCGAGCAGCAGCAGTTTCACCTCCTTGGCCGCTTTCTCGCCGTCCTCGCGGAGGTTCCTGTCGATCATTTTGCTCCGCTCCACCGCCGCCTTGTCCTCGGCGCTCAGCGTGCACCCCATGGCGGCGGGGGGGCCGCCGGGCCGGGAGCGGGGCCGGGATTTGGGATTTGGGGATTGGGGAGCGGGGTTTGGGATGAGGGCCCGGGCGGCTCCTCAGGCGGCGCCGGATTTCCTGTGCCGGGCGCGAGGCACGACGGGAAATGGAGTTCCGAGACGCGGCACCGCGGGGTGTGATGGGAAATGGAGTTCCCGGGATGGCAGGGAGAGGCACTCCCGCCTCGGTCCCGCGGGGAAACGAGGGCTTTGCTTCGGGGATTGGGATCAAGGATTGGGATCGGGAAAAGGGATCGCGATCAAAAGCGCGATCGGGGGCGGGGCCGGAGAGGCCTCGGCCCGGGCAGCTCCGGAGGCCATGACGGATTTCCTGTCCCGGGCGCGGGGCATGATGGGAAACGTAGTTCCAAGCATGAAAAGGAGAGACACTTCCTCCTCGGTCCCGTGGGGGAAACGAAGGCCCACTTCTGGGATTGGGATCAGGGATCGGGATTTGGGATCAAGGACCGGGGCAGGAGCTGCCTCGGCGCGGGCGGCTCTGGATTTCCAGTGTCGTGCGCGGGGCACGACGGGAAATGTAGTTCCTGGGGACGGGAGGTACAGCCACTTCCGCCTCGGTACCGCGGGGCATGATGGGAAACGGGGCGTTTCCGCCCCGGTGCCCGAGGCCTGCCGGGAGTTGTAGTCCCCGCGGGGCGCGTGGGAGCCCATGGCAGCCCCAGACCCCTCAGAGCCCCCAGACCCCTCAGAACCCCCCCGACCATCCCTCAGACCCCTCACAGCCCCCCAGACCCCTCAGACCCTCCCCCAGACCCCCCGTGGCGGCAGCAATGAGGACCCTGCCCCCCCTCAGGGAGCGCTGTGGGACCCCCAAACCCCCCCAGTGGGTGTGGGGACCCCCCCCCCCCCCCCCCCCCCCCCTCTCCCCCCCCCCCCCCCCCCCCCCCCCCCCCCCCCCCCCCCCCCCCCC
>NW_016690593.1:44151-46839 GCF_001604755.1 Lepidothrix coronata
CCCCCCCCCCAGCGAGTGACCGGGACCACCTCTCCCCTCACAGCCACATTTACCCGCGACAAACCCCCCAAAAACGCTACAGCCCCGCCCTGCCCGACCCCCCGGGGGGATTCACCCACGCCCCATCGCCCCCTCCCCACTCCCCCCCTTCCCCCCCGTCCTCCCCCACCTGCCCCGGGATGCGAAAATCCACGGGGGGGAAAGGGGGGGACGCGTCCCGTTTGGGGACGGCCGAGGGACCCCCGCTCCCCCAGAGGGGTGACAGGGACGGGGAGGGCAGGTCCCGTTTGGGACCCCCGACCCCCCACAGGGGTGACAGGGACGGGGGGGGCAGGTCCCGTTTTGGGGTGCCCGGGGGGGGCAGGTCCCCTTTGGGGCCGTCTGGGGTGGGGGCCCGGTCCCGTTTTGGGGTTCCCGGCGGGGGCATGTCCCGTCTGGGGGTGCCCGTGGAGGGGGGCAGGTCCCGTCTGGGGGTGCCCGGGGGGGGCTCGGGGGGTCTGCCCGTGCTCTGCAGGAACTGCAGGAAGTTCTCCTGGATGGAGCCCTCGCGGCTGGGCAGGCGCAGCCCCTCCTCGGGGGGCTGCTTGAGGAGGGTCGCCACGAGCCGGCCCAGCTCGGCGCGGATCTGCCGGTTGAGGCAGCCGTAGAAGAACGGGTTGGACGTGAAGCAGCAGAACCCCAGCCAGGTCACCACGGTCTCGGCCGCGCCGCCCCCCCGCGCCCCCCCCAGCGCCGCGTAGAGCTGGAAGGAGAAGAAGGGCAACCAGCAGAGCAGGAACTGGCCCCCCACGGCCAGCGGCACCGCGGCCGCCTTGCCCCCCCCCGCGCCCGGCGTCCTGTGCGGGGTGCTGCGGGGGGCTCCCCCCGGGCACGGGGGGGTCACCATCGGCGAGCGGCTGCTGAGTGAGGCCGAGCGCCGGCGGGCCGGGGGGGGGGTCTCCAGCCAGGTGGGGAGGGGGCCGCGCTGGGCGGCGGCCACGCGGGCCACGCGGAACATGGCGCAGTAGGTGAGCACGATGACGAGCAGCGGCAGCGCGAAGTAGAAGGCGGCGAGGAACGCCACGAACACCACGCAGGGCGCGCCGGGGCTCCACTGCAGCGAGCAGCCCGGCGCGGGGGGACGCTCGGGGGGGGACAGCCAGCCCAGCACCGGCACCACCGAGGTGGCCACGGCCTTGAGCCACACGGCCGCCAGCACCCCGGCCACCAGCGTGGGCGTCATGTGCGCCTCGTAGCGCAGCGGGTGCACCACCGAGTAGTAGCGCTCCAGGCTGAGCGTGGAGATGGAGAGGATGCACACGGAGCTCAGGCACACCAGCAGGAACAGGTAGACGCGGCAGAGCCCCGGCGAGCCCCCCAGCGCCGAGCCCACCAGCATCTCCAGCGGCATCAGCGTCAGCGCGGCCACCAGGTCCACGAGGCACAGGTGGAGCACGAAGACGAACTTGCGCAGCGCGGGGGTGCGGGCGATGACCCCCACCACGGCCGCGTTGCCCACCAGCGCCGTCAGGTCGAGCAGCACCATGAAGAGCAGCCCCACGGCCCGCGCGGCCCCCCCGCCGTCCTTGGCCTTGCCCTCGGCGCTGCCGTTGTTGGGGGGCCGGGCCCCCCCTCCTCGGGAGCCGTTCCAGCCCCACGGGGAGGGCAGGGAGGGCTCCATCCTGCGCTGGGCATCGCACGGGGGGCTCACATCGCTGGGGGGGGTCTGCTCAGAGCACCCAAAGGTGCCCCCCGGTCACGCTCATCTGGGGAGTCCTCGCAGAGGGGGGGACCTGGGGGGAGGGGGAGCGGTCAGAGGAGGGGGGAGAGCCCGGGGGGGCCCCTGATAGCTGAGCTGAGACCCCCCAACTACAGCCCCCGGGGGCCTTTGGGGACCCTGGGGGGACCCCTGAGAGCCATGGGAGGGTCACAGCTGAGCTGGGGGGAAGGTGGAGCTGTCTGTGGGGGGGGACTGAGGGAGACCCTGGGGGATCCCTGAGAGCTGAGCTGAGACCCCCCAACTGCAGCCCCCGGGTACCTGGGGGAGGTGGAGGTGTCCGGGGGGGGGACACAACCCTGGGGAGACCCCTGACAGCCCGGGGGGGTCACAGCCGACCCCTTAGAGCCATGGTGGGGGCTCAGCTCAGTTGTGACCCCCCACCCACAGCTCCAGGCATGGGGGGAGCTTTGGGGGACCCTTGAGATCTATGGGGGGGTCACAGCTGAGCTGGGGGAAAGTGGAGCTGTCGGGGAGCGGGGGGGAGACCCTGGGGGACCCCTGAGAGCTACGGGGGGGGTCTCAGCTCAGTTGTGATCCCCCCACCCACAGCCCCGGGGACCTGGTGGGAGGGGGAGACCTCAGAGGGGGTGAGAGAAAGACGGGTCTCACAGAGGGGTGACACAACCCTGGGGGGGACCCCCAAGAACTGAGCTGGACCCCCATCTGCAGCCCCCGGGGACCTGGGGCTGTCAGGGGGGGCTGGTGGAGACCCTGGGGGGGGGGCCGAGTGCTGAGGGGGGTTCAGCCCACCCTGAGAGCCCGGGGGGGGTCACAGCTGAGCTGGGGGAAGGTGGAGCTGTCGGGGAGCAGGGGGGAGGCCTTGGGGGGCCGTGGAGACCTCCGGGGGGGGTCTCAGCTCAGCCGTGAACCCCCCCCCGCCCCCCCCACCCCCGGCCCCCCCCACCACCCCCCCCCCCCCCCCCCCCCCC
>NW_016690593.1:49777-51192 GCF_001604755.1 Lepidothrix coronata
GTACCCAAAATCTGGGCACCCCACTTTCCCAACACCCCAGTACCCAAAATCTGGGCACCCCACTTTCCCAACACCCCAGTACCCAAAATCTGGGCACCCCACTTTCCCAACACCCCAGTACCCAAAATCTGGGCACCCCACTGTCCCAACACCCCAGTACCCAAAATCTGGGCACCCCACTGTCCCAACACCCCAGTACCCAAAATCTGGGCACCCCAGTGTCCCAGCACCTTGGCACCTCAATGTCCTGGCACCCCATTGCCCCCCAATCTCAAGGCATCAACACCCCAGCACCCATCATCTTGGCACCCCTCTGTCCCAGCCCCCCAATACCTCATTGTCCTGGCACCCCAGCACCCTGCCCCCAAGGGTGGCACACCCTGGCACCCCAGTACCTCAGCACCCCACCACCCTGAAACTGTCGGCACCCCAATATTGGGATACCCCAGTGCCCCAGCACCTCAATACCTCAGCACCCCGGCACCCAGTGCCCCACACCCTGGCACTGCCGGCACCCCGGGGCCCAGTGCCTTGGCACCCCAATACCTCAGCACCCCAGTACCTCAGTAGCTCAGCACCCTGGCACTCAGTGCCCCAGTACCCAGTGCCCAGGTACCCCAGTGCCCATTATCTTGGCAGCCCAGAACCCCAGCACCCCGATACTCCAGGACTGCAGCACCCTGACACCCAGCACCCAGTGCCCCGGGATACCCCTGTGTGGGGGCACACACACGTTTGGGGGCACACACATGGGGGGGGCATACCCATGTAGGGGGGCACATGCATGTCCTGAGCTGTGCACACACGTGTTTGGGGGTACACACATGTGTGGGCACGTACGTGTCATGGGGTGGGCACATACGTGTCATGGGGTGTGCACACCCGTGTAGGGAGGCACACACGTGTCCCGTGGTGCACACACACATGTTTGGGGGCACACCCGTGTTGGGGGAGCACACACCCATGTTGGGGGGGCACACACCCATGTAGGGGGGGCACACACACACCCGTGTTGGGGGGCACACACCCGTGTAGGAGGGCACACACCCGTGTAGGAGGGCACACACCCATGTAGAGGGGCACACACCCATGTAGAGGGGCACACACACGTGTTGGGGGGCACACACCCGTGTAGGGGGGCACACACACCCGTGTAGGAGGGCACACACCCGTGTAGGAGGGCACACACCCATGTAGAGGGGCACACACCCATGTAGAGGGGCACACACACGTGTTGGGGGGCACACACCCGTGTAGGGGGGCACACACACCCGTGTAGGAGGGCACACACCCGTGTAGGAGGGCACACACCCATGTAGAGGGGCACACACCCATGTAGAGGGGCACACACACGTGTTGGGGGGCACACACCCGTGTAGGGGGGCACACACACCCGTGTAGGAGGGCACACACCC
>NW_016690593.1:53098-56853 GCF_001604755.1 Lepidothrix coronata
GGGGGAACCGGGCGGACCGTGACAGCGGGGACATGTCGTGACAGCGGGGACATGTCGTGACAGCGGGGACAGGGCCACCCCGCACTGTGACCCGCGTGGGAAGTGACCCCGTGGCACCTGTGACACCAGGGGACCGACCCCGACCCCCCACTGTGACACTGAGGGACCACCGGGGAACAGAACCATTGAACGGTGTGACACCGGGGGACAGAGACACTGCACCTGTGACACCGGGGACAGAGACACCGCACCTGTGACACTGGGGACAGAGACACCGCACCTGTGACACCGGGGACAGAGACACTGCACGGTGTGACACCGGGGAACAGAGACACCGCATGTCGTGACACCGGGGGACAGAGACACTGCACCTGTGACACCGGGGACAGAGACACTGCCCGGTGTGACACCGGGGACAGAGACACTGCACGGTGTGACACCGGGGACAGAACCATTGCACGGTGTGACACCGGGGGACAGAGACACCGCACCTGTGACACCGGGGACAGAGACACTGCACCTGTGACACCGGGGACAGAGACACCGCATGTCGTGACACTGAGGGACCACAGCCACCCCACGGTGTGACACCAGGGGACCTCAGCCTCTCCATGCCGTGACACCGGGGGACAAAGCCACCCCCTCAGTGACGCTGAGGGACCACAGCCACCCAGCACTGTGACGCTGAGTGACAGAGCAACCCCAGACTGTGACACCAAGTGGCAGAGCCACCCAGTGCTGTGACACCACGTGAGCCCTGAGCCCGGCCGGGCTGTGACAGCGGGTGACTGAAGCCACCCCGGAGCACAGAGTGTGACACTGGTGACAGCCACTGCACCCTGCACCACTGGGGGACCAGAGACTGGTCAGTGACAGTCACCCCGGGCTGTGACACCAGGTGACTGAAGCCACCCTGGATGGTGACACTGGCTGAGCCCCAAGCCTGCTGTGACACTGGGTGACCGAGCCACCCTGGACCGTGACACCGGGTGACCAGCCAGCCTGGCACATGCTGTGACCAACCCACCCTGTGCTGTGCCACCGGGTGACCAACTCACCCCACCCGGGGACACGGGGTGACCAACCCACCCCGGACTGTGACTCTGGGTGACCAACGCACCCTGGACTGTGACTGGGTGACCAACCCACCCCGGACTGTGACTCTGGGTGACTGACCCACCCCTCCTGGGGACACGGGGTGACCAACCAACCCCACCTGGGACGGGACTGAACCCGCCCCGTCCCCCACCCCGGGTGTCCTCCCAGCTGCCCCGTGCCCTCGCGCAGCCATGGGCACGCCCGGGGGTGCCCCGTCCCCGCCGTCCCCGCCGTCCCCACTGTCCCTGCTGCTGGCCCTGGCCCTGCTGTGCCCGGGGGTCTCGGCGGGCGGGTCCTGCCCCGCTCACTGCATCTGCGCCTCCAACCTGCTGAGCTGCTCGCAGGCCAACCTGAGCCTGGTGCCGTCGCCGCTGCCGCGCTTCGCCTCCGTGCTGGACCTGAGCCACAACAACGTGTCGCGGCTGCGCGGGGACTGGAGCCCGGCGCGGCTCCCGCACCTGCACACGCTGCTGCTGAGCCACAACAGGCTGGCCTTCGTGTCCACCGAGGCCTTCGCGGCCGTGCCCCGCCTGCGCCACCTCGACCTGTCCAACAACTGCCTGCGCGCGCTCGACGAGAACCTGTTCAGTGACCTGGGCGAGCTGGAGGTGCTGCTGCTCTACAACAACGAGATCTCCAGCGTGGACCGCACGGCCTTCGAGAACCTGGGCCAGCTGCGCAAGCTCTACCTGGGCCGCAACCGCATCGCCCGCTTCCCGCTGGAGCTGCTGCGCGAGGGCTCGCGGCTGCCGCGCCTGGCGCTGCTCGACCTGTCGGCCAACCGGCTGCGCGAAGTGCCCGCCGGGGAGCTGCAGGCGCTGCCCGCCTGGCTGCGCGACCGCCTCTACCTGCACGACAACCCGCTGGGCTGCAACTGCGCCCTGTTCCAGCTGCTCGCCCGCGGCCGCCGCCGCCGCCTCAGCGCCGTGCTGGACTTCCAGGAGGAGCTGACGTGCCACCTGCCCGGCTCCCCGCACGCCTCCGTGGCCATCCTGGAGCTGGCGGGGCGGCAGCCCCTCAACTGCAGCGAGGCGCGCGAGGCCGTGCTGGAGGCTCACCTCGGCGACAGCGTCACCCTGGGCTGCGACAGCCGCTGGCAGGACGGCAGCCGCCACTGGGTGACGCCGGCGGGGGACAGGGTGATGCCGGGGGACGGCGGCGGCAACGGCACGGCGGCCCTGCTGGCCAACGGCAGCCTGGAGCTGCGGGCGCTGCGGGCCGAGGACGCGGGCACCTACGCGTGCTGGGTGGCGGGGCCGCTGCTCAACGAGACCCTCTACGTGGAGCTGCTGGTGCACAACTTCACCCTGCACGGCCCCCACGACACCCTGAACACGGCCTACACCACGCTGGTGGGCTGCATCCTGAGCGTGGTGCTGGTGCTCATCTACCTGTACCTGACCCCCTGCCGCTGCTGCTGCTGCCGCGCCGCCGAGAAGGCACCGGCGCCGCGCGACGACAGCATCAACTCCTCGGTGCTCAGCACCACCCCCAACCACGACGGGGGGCACGGCGAGCCCCGGCCTGCCCCGGGGGGCGGCCCCGGGCAGAACGGCAGGTTCAAGGGAGGGGGGGGGACCCCCCCGCCGGCCGCCCCCCGGGGCCCCAAGGGGCAGAGGAAAGTGTCTGACCCCGACTCGGTGAGTTCGGTGTTCTCCGACACCCCCATCGTGGTGTGAGTGGCGCCGGGGACGGGCCCCGGGACGTCCCGTGAGCTGTCCCCGGGAAGGAGGGGTGGCCGGACCCCACTGCCGCGTCCCCGGCTTGGGGGTCACCCCGTTGCCCCCCAGGACTGAGTGTTGCCGCCGTCCCCCCTCTGCCGAGGTCACTGTCACTGCGGGACCACGAGGGACGAGCGCGTGAGGGGACACAGTGGGGATGGTCCCCAGGCAGGAGGGGTGGCTGGATCCGCACCACCGTGTTCCCAGCTTGGGGGTGACCCCACTGCCCCCCAGGACCTGCCGAGGGCACTGCGAGGGACGAGGCTGTGCGAGGACACTGGCAGGACACCATGGGGACAGTCCCAGGAACACCCCATGTCCCCACTGCTGCCGTGACAGTCCCCAGGCAGGAGGGGTGGCCGGACCCTCAGCACTGTTTCCCCAGCTTGAGGGGTCATGGCATCGCCCCCCAAGACCGAGATCACCCCGGGAAACCCCCCGAGGTCACCGTGGGACCGTGAGGGACAAGGATGTGAGGGGACACGGTGGGGACAGTCCCAGGCACCCCGTGTGTCCTCACTGCTGCTGGGACCTGTCCCTTGCAGAGGGGTGACCGGACCCCCAGCACTGTGTCCCCAGCTTGGGGGGTCACCCCATCGCCCCCCAGGACTGAGCATCGCCCCCCAGGACCGCCCCAGGTCACTGTGGGACCGCGAGGGACAAGGGTGTGGGGGGACACCAGAAGGACCCCCCAGGGACACCCCCTGTCCTCACCACTGCTGTGACAGTCCCCAGAACGGAGGTGTGGCCAGACCCCCCCACACTGTGTCCCCAGCTTGGGGGTCACCCCCTCGCCTCCCCAGGACCCCCCAGGGCAGTGTGGGGACCGCAGAGCAGGGGGGGCCCCACTGGTGACAGTGACAGCACCGTGACCCCCCAGAAGCAGCAGCCTCCCTGTGCAAGGGCAGTGCCCCCCCGCAGCCCCAGCCCCCCCAA
>NW_016690593.1:57591-73054 GCF_001604755.1 Lepidothrix coronata
CCCCCCCGGGGAGGAGAGTCGGGGGGGGCTCTGCTGCCATCGGGGGGGATGGGAGGGGAGCAAGGGGGGGGGACAGGACGGTGGGGGGTCACCCCAGTCACTCCCCAGTGCCCCCAGGGCCCCGCTGACCCCTGAGGCTGTGCTGGGAGGGGGGCTCAGGGCAGCCCCCCAGGCCAGCCCCGTGTTCACCCCCATCCCACTGCCCCCCAGCACCCCTCTGACCCAGCACCCAGGGGTGTGTGCACCCCACCGGGGGGGGTGTACCCCAGTGGGGGCGTCTGTACCTTATCCGGGGGGGGTGTCCCCCATTAGGGGTGTGTACCCCATTGGGGGGGGTCTGTACCCCACCTGGGGGTGTGTACCCTTTTAGGGGTGTGTGTTCCCCACCAGGGGGTCTGTACCCCAATAGGGGGGTGTACCCCACCCGGGGGTGTGTACCCCATTAGGGGGATGTGTACCCCCCCAAGTGTGAGTACCCCCCCAGGGCTGTGTGTAGCCCACCCAAGGGGTGTGTACCCCACTGGGGGGCTGTAGCCCACCAGGCCTGTGTGTGGCCCACCAGGGTGATGTGTCCCTCATTAGGGAGGTCTGTACCCCCCCCCAGGTGTGTGTACCCCACCTCGGGGGATGTGTAGCCCACCCAAGGGTGTGTGTACCCCATTAGGGGGTTCTGTACCCCATTAGGGGTGTGTGCACCCCATTAGAGGGGTCTGTAGCGCACCCAGGGGGGTTTGTACCCACCCAGGGCTGTGTGTAGCCCACCGAGGGGGTCTGTAGCCCACCCAAGGGGGCCGCACCCCCACACCGAGGCAGACAGCAGGACCCCCAACCCAGAGCTGGTACCCAGGACTTTATGCGCCCCCGCACAGCCGCGGACCCCCCCCGGGTGACACACAGACCCCCCGACCCCGAGCGGGACCCCCGGCATTGCCCGGCCCCCCCTCCTGGAGCATCCGACCCCCCCCCCCGCGGCTCCAACCCAGCGACGCCCCCTCCCCAGGCTGGCGGCCGGCGCGAGGACCCGGGGCCGGGGGGGTCCCGGGGGGGTCCCGGGGGGGGTCACTGCTTGTCGATGGCGCCCTGCTCGGCATCGCTGTCCCGCGCCGGGGGGGGCCGCAGCCACGGCGTCTCCCGCAGCACGAACCAGCAATTCCCGGCCCAGAGCAGGAAATTCAGGAACCCGAAAAGCTGCGGGAACGGGGGACGGGGAGAGGGGACGGGGAGAGGGGAGAGGGAACGGGGATGGGGAGAGGGGACGGGGAGAGGGAGAGGGGACAGGGATAGGGGACAGAGAGAGGACGGGGAGGGGAGAAGGGAGAGGGGGAAGGAAGAGGGTCGCATGGGGCACCCACGGGTGAGAACAGCACCCAGCACCCCACACACCCCGTGAGCTTCGAGCACCGTGTGTGTCCCGTGTGCCCTGGGCACCCCATGGACCCCACACACCCCATACATCCCCTACATCCCACATATCCTATACACCCCCCACACCCCATACATCCCCTACATCCCACATATCCTATACACCCCACAAACCCCACACATCCTCAAATCCCACACACCTTATAGACTCCACATATCCCCAAATCCCACACATCCCATATATCCTCAAATCCCATACACCCCCTATATCCCATACATCCATACACCCCATACACCCCCTGGACCCCAAACATCCACCCCAGGGGTCCCCCATGGCTGGGGGGGTTTCCTGGGGGTGCAGGGTGGGTCCCACAGCCCATGGGGCCTGGGGAGAGGGGGGTGGACGCCATGGCCGTGGGGGGTTCCCACCCCATTTCTACCTGTGTTCCCATCCCATTCCCACCTGTGTTCCCATCCCATTCCCACCTGTGTTCCTACCTATTCCCAAATGTTCCTCCATTCCCATGTGTGTTGCCACCCCATTCCCACTGCCCTCTCCTGGCCAAGCTTGGGAACCCAGCAATGCCCAGCTCTGCCTGAAACCCCACAAACCCCCTCCCCAAGGGCACAATGACACCCATGTGCCCACATATGCCCACATGTACCCCATAAGGGCTGGGGAGCACTCAGTTCCACTCAAAGCCCCAAAACCCCATCCCCAAGGGCACAATCACACCCTTGTGCCCGTGTGTGCCCCACAAGGCCCAGGGGTCACTCAGCTCCACTCAAACCCCCCTGAACCCACTTCCTCAAGTGACCACCTCCCCATGCCCACGCCGATGCCGCCGGCCGCGCCTCACCCTGGACATGTTGGCCAGAAATTCCATAAACCCCATAAATACTCACCCTGGAGATGTTGGCCAGAAACCCCAGAAACCCCATAAACCCCATAAATACTCACTCTGGAGATGTTGGCCAGAAACCCCATAAACCCCATAAACCCCATAAATACTCACCCTGGAGGTGTTGGCCAGAAGTCCCATAAACCCCATAAACCCCATACTCACCATGGAAATGTTGGTCAGGAACCCCATAAATCCCATAAACCCCCATACTCACTGTGGAGATATTACCAAGAAACCCCATAACCCCCATACTCACCATGGAGATGTTGGCCAGAAACCCCAGAAACCCCATACTCACCATAGAGATGTTGGCCAGAAACCCCATAAAGCCCACAAACCCCATAAACCCTCACCACGGTGATGTTGGCCATAACCCCGCTCTCACTCACCACGAAGATGTTGGCCATAAACCCCACAGACCCCATCCTCACTCACCACGGAGATGTTGGCCAGAACAAACCTCACAAACCCCCCAAACGCTCACCACGGAGATGTTGGCCAGAACAAACCTCACAAACCCCCCAAACGCTCACCACTGAGATGTTGGCCAGAACAAACCTCACAAACCCCCCAAACGCTCACCACGGAGATGTTGGCCAGAACAAACGCCTTAAACCCCACAGACCCCCCAAATGCTCACCACGGAGATGTTGGCCAGCCCCATGGCGGGCGTGGTGCCGGGGCTGCAGCGCACGCCCTCGTCCTGGCACACGGCCATGGCGCCCAGCAGGGCCCCGGGGCGCGTGGCCGCCTTCACGTCGCTCAGCCCCTTCCCCCAGGCCGCCGCCGCCACCAGCCAGAAGAAGGCGAAGCACACGGTGACACAGAAATCCTGCGGGAGCGGGAGCGTGGAATCGCGGAGTCACGGGATCGTGGAATCACAGTCACGGAGCCATGGAATCAGAGAACGAGAGACTCAGCTGGGCTGGGAAAGCCAAAACTTGAGCTGTGCCGGGGGAGGTTTAGGTTGGATATTGGGAAGAGGTTCTTTCCCGAGAGAGTGGCACAGTGCCATGGGCTGGGAACCATGGTGGGGTTGGAGCAAGGGTTGGAGTGGATGATCTCGGAGGTCATGGAATCAGAGAGTCACAGAATCAGCCAGGTTGGGAAAGACCTCCCAGATCTTCCACTCCAACCCTTGCTCCAACCCCACCGTGGTTCCCAGCCCATGGCACTGATGCCACATCCAGTCTGTGCTTAAACACCTCCAGGGATGGAGAATCCACCCCCTCCCTGGGCAGCCCATTCCAGTGGCTGAGCACTCTCTCGGGAAAGAACCTCTTCCCAATATCCAACCTAAACCTCCCCCGGCACAGCTCAAGGCCCTCTTGTCCTACTGCTGCTTCCTGGGAGCAGAGCCCGAATTCCCCCCGGCTCCCCCCTCCTGTCCGGGACTTGCAGAGAGTCAGGAGGTCTCCCCTGAGCCTCCTCTTCTCCAGCCTCAACAGCCCCAGCTCCCTCAGCCTCTCCTCATGGGAATTGTGCTCCAGACCCTTCCCCAGCCTCGTTGTCCTTCCCTGGACATGGAAAGGGGGTCAGGCATTGGGAGGGGCTGCCCAGGGGGTGGGGGGTGGGAAGGGGTCCAGGGGATGGGGTTTGGGGGCTCAGGGGGTGCCGGCAGTGCTGGGGTGGGGGTTGGACCCAATGAGCTTAAAGGTCTCTCCCAGTGTTGATGATCCCATGATTCTGTTCTGGGATTATCAATGATTCCGGTCCCCTGGGATGGAGGGAATAACCAGGCTGGGGTGGTCTCCTTGGGAATGGAGGGAATAATGGAAATTGCTGGAATAACCAGGCTGGGGTGGTTCCTTGGGAATGGGGATGGATGGAATAACTGGGCTGGGGTGATCCCCTGGGATGGAGGGAATAATGGAAATAATCAGGCTGAGGTGGCTCCTTGGGAATGGAGGGAATGATAGAAATTGCTGGAATAACCAGGCTGGGGTGAGGGATGATGGGGATGGAGGGAATAGCCAGGGTGGGGTGATCCCCTGGAATGGAGGGAGTAATGGAAACGGCTGGAATAGCCAGGCTGGGGTGGTCCCCTGGGAATAGGGATGGATGGAACAAGCAGAGCCCATCGAACCCCCCCCAGGGTGGCACGGCCACCCTGGTACCGCTCCCTGGGTGGGAGACACGAGCTCGTCCCTGCAGGAACTGCCGGGGTTGACGCTTTTCCCCGGAAAACTCATCCCTCCTTCAACACGAATATTCCCACACACACCCCCCTCCCCCACGGCCCAGGACCCCCCCGCTGGATCGGGGGGTGCCGGGGAGTCGTTCCCATCTTACCCCGAAGGGGAGCTTGGTGTTCTGGGAGTAGAGGGAATGGAAGCGGAGGTAGATCCCCAGGGCTGCCATGGAGTACAGGAAGCAGAAGACCCCCAGGGTCACGAAGAACTCGGCGGGGGCCGAGAAGTCGCCCACCAGGTACAGGGTGCGGGCCTCGGACTCCTCCTGGCAGTCCGGCATCCCAAAGGGAATCTGGTACAACCTGGGAGGGAGGGAGGGAGCGTCAGGGGATGGAAGGGGGGAATAACCAGGCTGGAGTGGTTCCCTGGGATGGAGGGAATAATGGAAAGGGCTGGAATAACCAGGCTGGGGTGGTTCCTTGGGAATGGAGATGGAGGGAATTACCAGGTTGAGTGGTTCCTTGGGAGTGGGGATGGAGGGAATAACTGGGGTGGTTCCTTGGGAATGGGAATAGATGGAATAACCAGGCTGGGGTGGTTCCTTGGGAGTGGGGATGGAGGGAATAACCGGGCTGGGTCATTCCTTGGGAGTGGGAATAGATGGAATAACGGGGCTGGGGTGGAGGATAATGGGGATGGAGGGAATAACCAGGCTGGGGTGGTCTCCTGGGATGGAGGGAATAATGGAAAGGGCTGGAATAACCAGGCTGGGGTGAGGGATGGGGATGGAAGGAATAACCAGGCTGGAGTGGTCTCCTGGGATGGAGGGGTAGAGGGAATAACTGGGCTGGGGTGGTCCCCCAGGGCTGGAGGGATGGAATGACCAGGCTGGGGTGGTCTCCTGGGAATACGGGGAGGATGGGGATGGAGGGAATGACCAGGCTGGGGTGGTACCCTGGGAGGAGGGCACAGATCTGCTGCCAGGTCCGAGCCCGGATGCTTTTCCAGGGTGCAGTGCCCTGGCACAGGGCCGGTGGCACAGGGAGGGGGCAGAGCTGGTGGCTCAGGGCTGGCCTGGCTCCATCAGCACATTCCCAGATAACTCGGGATTCCCCTGGTGTTCCCTGATGAACAACAATCCCGCTGGATGGTGGTGGGAACTGGAGCCACAGGGATCCCCTGTGACCCCAGGGACATCCCATGACCCCAGGGATGCCCTTTTATCGCAGGAATAATGCATGATCCCAGGGATGCCCTGTGATCCCAGGGATGCCCTTTTATCCCAGGAATGTCCATTGATCCCAGGGATGTCCCATGATGTCCCCATGGTGTCGGGGTGTGACGGGTCCCCATCAGGACACAGCCTCAGGGCCACGCCCGTGTCCCACGGGGGTCCTGGCGGTGGGAGGGGGGGTCTCACCCCAGCGCAGTCCCCTCGGGGAGGGACCCCGGGGGGGTTCCGGGGCTCAGCCCCCCCTCACCTGAAGGGGTAGCCGAACTGGACGGAGATGGCCGTCATGGCCCCGCTCTCACAGCGCACCGTGGCCCCGGTCTCGCCGCTGAAGGAGCCGCAGGAGCCGAAGGCGAAGATGGCAAAGAGCTGCAGGAGAGGGGACGGGTCGGGGGGAGACCCCGCGGGGACCCCCCCTCATCCCGGAGGGGGTTTGCACTCCCCGGGGCTCAGTCCCGGGCAAAGTGCCACCCCGCAGCTGTCGGCCCCGGGTGGCAGCTGCTGGCACTGGGATTCCGCTGGCACCGGGATTCTGCTGGCACCGGGATTTGAGGACGGGGGTGATGTTCGGGGGGGCACCAAGGCCGAGCCCACTCCCCTCCTCCCTTAAATTTCGGCGGCAGCCGAGCGCCTGGGGGGTTTCCAGCCGGCCGTGATGGGACCCCCGGGGTCGTCTCGTCCCTCGGTGCCTCACCGCCCTTATCTCCGGGATGGGGGGGCCGGGAAAACCCCATTCCCGGAGTGTTTTCCCGCAGCTCTCCCCGGCCGAGCTCCCGCCTTTCCACCAAGTGGGGATTCCGAGCCTCCCGGCCCGGGCGTGGGCAGCCCCACGTGCGGCACCGAGGGGTGAAGCCGGGAATTCCGGTGGCTCCTCCTGGGATTTTTCCCTCTCGGTTTTGCTTTCGGGGTCTCTTCGCACACCCGGGGGCCTCCCTAGGTGGGATTATCCGACTCATAGAGCCGTGGGGTCGGGGGCAAAGCCCCCAGTCGGGTTGCTGCGGGTGGGAGATGCCCAAATCGGGCTGGAAGCCCCCCCCCGTGCCTCAGTTTCCCCGGGAGCCCCCGGCCCCGGCGAGGCCGAGGCGCGGAAATGCCGCCCTGAAACCCAATCCCGCCGGGATCGGCCCTGGCACGGCCGGGCCGGGCCCGCGGGCACTCGGCTCAGCCCCCCCGAGGGTCCTCCGGCCCAGGCCCCGCCGACCCCCGGACCCCTCCCCATCCCACCCAGCGCCTCCTGAGCCCGTGGGGGGACCCGCCCCCCGTGTCCCCGGTCCACCCCCCGTGTCCCCGGCCCCCCCGGCCCGGCCGGGCAAGGCCACCCGCTCAAGGTCACCGGGGGGGGGACACGAGGCCCCGCACCCCAACCCCCGAACGGGGCCGGCGGGGGGGGCTCCGGAGGGGCGGGGGGAGCTCCGGGGTCCCCTCGTGCCGGGGGGGCTCCAGGGGAGGGGGCGGGGGCTGTGCCGGGGGCGCGGGGGTCACTCACCCACTCGAGCACCTTGATGAAGCCCAGCGGCTCCTGCAGGCGGCCCCAGCGCAGCCCACGCAGGACACGGTCCTGCGGGGGGAGAGAGCCGGGAACACCGGGAACACCGGGGAGACAGGGATCACCGGGAATACAGGGATCACTGGGAACACGGGGGAGACAGGGATCACCGGGAATACAGGGATCACTGGGAACACCGGGAACACCGGGGAGACAGGGATCACCGGGAATACAGGGATCACTGGGAATACAGGGAACACAGGGAATACAGGGATCACTGGGAGCACTGGGATACAGGGGATACGGGGAATACAGGGGTCACCGGGAATACTGGGAATACAGGGGATATAGGGATCACGAGGAGCACTGGGAATACGGGGGATACAGGGAATATAGGGATCATCGGGAATGCAGGGAATACAAGGATCACCGGGAACACCGGGAATACAGGGAATAGAGGGATCACCGGGAATACTACAGGGATTATCGAGAATACAGGGAACACTGGGAGCACGGGGATTAGAGGGATCACTGGGAACACCGGGAATACAGGGATCACCGGGAGCACCGGGAATACAGAGAACACGGGGAATACAGGGAAAAGAAGGATCACCCGGAACACAGGGAGCACTGGGAATACAGGGAACACCTTGGACACCGGGAGCACTGGGAACACGGGGGGACCGGGAATACAGGGAACATCGGGAACACCGAGACGGCACCGCGAGGTGCCCTGGGGGACCGGGAAGCGCTCCAGGGAACAGGGGGGATTGCACCCCCGGGGGAGCGGGGGGCGACCCGGGTGACGGGGGGGCTGCACCGGGGGCTGCCCCGGGGGGCTGGGAAGCTGCTCCCGAGGAACCGGCGGGGCCACCACGGGATGGCCCCGGGCAGGGGGGGCAGCGACCGGGGAGCTGCTCAGGGAGGAGGGGTTACAACGGGGCACCGGGGGGCAGCTCCGGGGACAGGGGGGCTGCACCGGGGGGCTGTAACGGAGGGGCTGGGGGGCTTCGCCGGGGAACCGCGAGGACCGCACCGGGGGGCCAACGGGCCGGGGGGCTGCCCCGGGAGGCTGGAACGGGGGGCAGGGGGAGCTGCAAGGCGGGACCGAGGGGGCGGCAGCGGGGCCTGCCCCGGGCTGGGGGTACCTCAGTGGGCTGGGGGCTGCTCCGAGGGAGCGGGGGCAGCGCCCCGAGGGACCGAGAGGCTGCTCGGGGGGACCGGGGGGGCTGCAACGGGATTGTCCCGGCCGGGGGAATTGAGGGTACCACACCGGGGGACCGGGGGGGCTGCTCAAGGCGTCGGGGCGACGCCCCCGGGGCTGTCCCGAGGGACCAGGGGGGCTGCAGTGGGATTGCCCCGGGCTGGGGCTGCTCCGGGGGACCGGGGGCTGCACCGGGGCTCGCCCGAGGCGGCTGCACCGGGACACTGTGGGACTTTCTCTGGGGGTTAATACCGGCCCCCCGGGGGTCTGTGCGCTGTCATCGAGGGGCCGCGCCGGGAGCCCGCCCGGTGGCCCCGGAGCCCTACCTGGAGCCGGGTCGCTTTGTCACCGGCCGCGGGGGCTCCGGGCTCGGCCATGGCCGGGCCGGGGGCGGTCGGTGCTGCCTCCGCCGCCCGCTGGGACCGCTCCGCTGCCGGAGCCGCCGCCGGGCACCCCCCGCCCCCGGGCCGGGCGGCCCCGCCCCCTCACCCCCCCGGGCCGCCCCCCGGAGCAGCCCCCCCGGCTCACACCCCTCCCCCGGGCCGGCCCCCATCCCCGGCCGCCCCTGTGCCCCCCGCCCAGTGCGGGGGGGTCCGTGTGTCCGTCTGTCCGTCCATCGGTTCCTCCGAGCCCCCGTCAGTCGGGGACGCTGGGACGGCACGAGGGTCCCGCCGGGGCCGCACCGGGTGCCGGGCTTTGGGGTCCCGGCACGGTCTGGGGGCACCCTGGCGGCTCTGCCCTGGCACCCGTGGCCCCCTCCCGTAGCCCTTTCCCTGTCCCACTCCCCGGGACACCCTCCCCAGCTCCCTCCCCGGTACGCCCTTTCCCGGTACCTCCTCCCGGGACCCCCTTCCTTGTGCCCCTCCCCAGTGCCCCGTCTCGGTATCCCCTCCCCAGTGCTCCCCTCAATGCCCCTTCCCGGTGCCCCCTCCCTGGTACCCCCGTCCCAGGGACCCCATCCCGGTACCGCGCCGTGCTCTCCCTCTAACCCCGCCCCCTGCTCATCTAACCCCGCCCCTGCTCATCTAACCACGCCCCATTGACCACGCCCCAATCAAATGTCCCATCGCGCTGTGGCCCCGCCCCCAGTGTGGCCCCGCCCTACCCTCAAGACCACGCCCCCACCTGAGTATCGGCGGAGTCCTGGCCCCGCCCGCGGTCCCATGACCACGCCCCCTCAGCCATGTCTCCCACGCCCTCCGTAGCCCCGCCCCCTCCGCTAATCCCGCCCCCCACCTTCGCATTGGCCACCGGGGCGCGGCGCTGCCCAATGAGCGCGCGGCGCGGGCGGAAGCGGCGCTGGGAGGACCGGAAGCGGCGCCGGAGCGCCGGGTGAGGGTCGAGACCGAGCGGAGCCCGCGAGACCCCCCGGAGACCCCCCAGCAGCCCCGAAAAGTCCCCGGAACCCCCCGAGTCCCAGCCCCGCGCCGCCGCAATGTTCCTCACGCGCTCCGAGTATGACCGGTGAGTGTGCGGCCGCCCCCGCTGAGTCACGGGGCCCGTGCGCCGAGCGGGGCCTCCCGGGCCGGAGTCGCACCGCGGGTGGCGGGAGCCCCGGGAGGGAGTGTGAGGGTGGGATGGGGGGGTCTGGGGAAGGGGCTGGAGCACCGGGAGAACTGCGGGAGCTGGGGAAGGGACTGGAGCAGCAGGAGAACTGAGGGAGCTGGGGGGGCTCAGCCTGGAGAAAAGGAGGCTCAGGGGGCACCTTCTGGCTCTGCAACCCCCTGACAGGAGGAGGGAGCAGGGGGGGGTCGGGCTCTGCTCCCAGGGAACAAGGGACAGGAAGAGAGGGAACGGCCTCAGGCTGTGCCAGGGGAGGGTCAGGTTGGATGTTGGGGAAATTCCTGCCTGGAAAGGGCTGTAAAGCACGGGAAGGGGCTGCCCAGGGGGTTCTGGAGCCCCCATCCCTGGAGGTGTCCTCAAAACCTGTGGATGTGGTCCCTGGGGGCACAGGCAGGGGTGGCCTTGGCAGGGCTGGGGGTGGTTGGACTCGATGATCCCAGAGAGCTTTTCCAGCCTCAAGGATTCCTCAGGGGAAAACAAACCTCTCCTGGCAGGGTCAGGTTGGATGCTGGGGGAATTCCTGCGTGGAAAAGGTGGTCTGGCCCTGGGAGGGGATGCCCAGGGAGGTTTGGAGCCTCCATCCCTGGAGCTGTCCAGAAAACACCTGGATGTGGCACCTGGGGACGTGGGATTCCAGAATTCCAGGGGCTCTCAGGGCACCACTGGGATTCCAGAGGCTCCCAACCTGGAATGGGACATGTTCTGTGACACTCCCTGTTCCCTGTGTCCAGGACCATCCCAAATCCAGTCCCTGGGAGGGTCCCAGGTGGCTGCAGGGCCCCCATTCCTGGTTTTCCTGCCCCCCTGAGTGTCCCTGTTGTCCCTGCAGAGGTGTGAACACCTTCTCTCCTGAGGGGAGGCTCTTCCAGGTGGAATATGCCATCGAGGCCATAAAGGTACTGTCATCTCCACCCCCTTTCCAAGCTTTTGGGGCTCCTGGGGCTCCTCCAAACCCCAAACTGGGTTGGTTGGGACAAATCCCGGGGCTGTTCCCTCCCAAACTTCCCACGCTCTGCTCTCCTGAGGGTCACGAAGGACCAAATCCCAGCGTTTTCCCTCCAGTTCAGGGGGATGGTCCCTTCCCATGTCCCCAAACCAACCCCAATCCCAAGATGTTTCTCCTCAGATCAACCCTAAAAGGTTGGATTTAAGAGCAGGAAGCCCCAAGGGACCTTTTGGGGTTAAATGTCCTTAACTGGAAAATGTTCCTGTTTATTATGTGGTATTTATAGGATTGGACATAAGGTTAAATTTGGGATAAACTGGTTGAGGGATGAAGGGAAGGAGCCCTGGGGGGTTTGGGTTGGGGAAGAGGAGGGTCCTGCCTTCAGTTCCTGGGAGCACTAAAATGAGGGATAAAGGGATAGTGGGGGAAAAAAAGGGGGGAAAAGGTGATGGAAGTGACAAAATCTGCAAGGAATTGGGAATTAAAGCTCCTGGGATGGGGGATTAGGGTGGTTGTTCATGGGATCGAGGGGGGACAACAAAGGGGCTGGTGGGATCAACATGGGATCAAGGTAAGGATTGGTGGGATCAATATGGGATCAAGGTAAGGATTCGTGGGATCAATATGGGATCAAGGTAAGGGTTGGTGGGATCAGTATGGGATCAAGGTAAGGATTGGTGGGATCAGTATGGGATCAAGGTAAGGATTCGTGGGATCAATTTGGGATCAAGGCAGGGATAGGTGGGATCAAGGCAGGCACTGATGGGATCAAGGTCAGGGGCTGGTGGGATCCAGGTAAGCCTTGGTAGGATCACAGTGGGATCAAGGCAGGATCAAGGTGGGATCAAGATGAGGATTGATGGGCTCAAGGTCAGAGTTGGTGGGATCAAGGTTGGATCCAGGCAGGGACTGGTGGGATTAAGGTGCGATCAGGGTGGGCTTTAAAGTAGGGGCTGGTGGGACCAAGGTGAGATCAAGGTAGGGGTTGGTGAGATCAAGGGAAGGATTATTAGGATCAAGGTAGGATCAAGTCGGATCCAGGCAGGGATTGGTGGGATAAAGGTGGGATCAAGGCAGGGATTGGTGGGATCAAGGTGGGATCAAGGCAGGGGCCGATGGGATCCAAGCAGAGGTTTCCAGGAGCTCCTGGGATGTTCCCTGTGGCTGTGGGGACACCACAGTGACCCTGGGGTGTCCTGGAGCTCCCGGGGCACTGGGCAGAGCAGGAGCTCTTGGAAAGCAAAGTGCCCTGGTTTCGGGCTGGGATTTGGGATTTGGGCCCATCTGGGAAATCCTCTCTCCCTTTAAACTTCCTTCCCTCTGGCAGAGGGGGATTCCCAGGGCCTTTCCCACTCCTGAGGCCTCTCCAGCTGCTGTTGCCTGGGAGGTGAGGGATCTGCTGGCCCAGCCAGCTGGGAATGCCGTGGATTCCACCTTCCCCACTTCCCAGTTCAGGGAATAACCTTGGAAAGCCAGAGCGGGTTTGTCCGGGGGGGAGTGACAGGATGAATCCTGGGAAATCCCAGCCCCAAATAAGGCAGATTTGGGAGTTTCTGTTGGAACTTTGGAGCCTGGGGGCTGTTTTCCAGTTGGGCTCCACGGCCATCGGGATCCAGACGTCGGAGGGAGTGTGCCTGGCCGTGGAGAAGAGGATCACCTCCCCCCTCATGGAGCCCAGCAGCATCGAGAAGATCGTGGAGATCGACTCCCACATCGGTGAGAATCTGGGATACAGCCCTGGGAACAACCTGGGAACAGCCTGGGAACAGAGATACAGCCCTGGGAACAGCCCTGGGAACAGCCCTGGGAACAGCCCTGGGAGCATCCCTGCAATCCTGGGGGTTTATATCCCAGGGGTCCACCCCCTGGGAGGTTGGGAAGCTGTGCTTTGGGATGAGCCCTCCCTGAGAGGGGCAGGAAAACTGGGAATGGGGGGCCCTGGAGCCACCTGGGACCCCCCAGGGTCTGAATTTGGAGTGTTCCTAGACACAGGGAGTGTCACAGAACACATCCCATTCCAGGCTGGAATCCTAGATGGTGCCCCAGGGGCCCCTGGAATTCTGGAATCCCACGTCTCCAGGTGCCACATCCAGGTGTTTTCTGAACAGCTCCAGGGATGGAGGCTCCAAACCCCTCTGGGCAGCCCCTCCCAGGGCCAGACCTCCCTCTGGGAACAGCCCTGGGAGCACCTCTGGAATCCCAGGAGTTCATATCCCAAGGATCTCCCCCAGGAGTTTGGGAAGCTGTGCTTTGGGATGGGCCCTCCCGGTGCTCCCAGGCACTGGTTTTCCAGGCTCCAGGCCAGCTCCAGGAGCCGGGAAGAGGCAGCTGAAGCGCTGCCTCTGCTTCAGTGACCTCCCTCATCCCAAATTTAGCTCTGGAAGGGCAGGGAATTGCAGGGATTTGACTCCAGGCCAGTTTTTCTGGGAGAGCCGGAGCCACCTCTGCCCTGAGGGCCCCCACAGCCTCCTGGAGGGCAGGAGAGCTCCCAGATTCCCATATTCCTGCTCTGAGGGCATGGGAAGAGCTCCAGGAGTTCCATTCCCTCTCCCTGGGGGCTATTCCAGGGGCTCCTGCTGCGGGTCAGCCAGGCAGGGCCCCTTCCCAGCAGGTCGTTTCCATGGAATCCTCAAAGTTGGAAAAACCCTCTGGGGTCATGGAGTGCAGCCATTCCCAAGGGCCACATCCAGGTGTTTTTTGGACGCTCCCAGGGATGGGGATTCCAACCCCCCTGGGCAGCTCCTTCCTGTGCTTTACAGCCCTTTCCAGGCAGGAATTTTCCCAGTATCCAACCTGACCCTCCCCTGGCACAGCCTGAGGCCGTTCCCTCTCCTTGTTCCCTGGGAGCAGAGCCCGACCCCCCCCTGCTCCCCCTCCTGTCTGGGAATTCTGGAGAGGGAGAAGGTCCCCCCTGAGCCTTCTTTTTTTCAGGATGAGCTCCTGGTTTTCCAGCCCCTTCCCCATCCCTGGATGCCTCAATGTCCTTCTTGTCCCGAGGGACCCAAAGCTGCCCCCAGAATTCCAGGTGTGGAATTCCAGTGCCCAGCATGGGGGGGGGGGCAAATCCCACCCTCTCCCGTTCCCACGTTCCCGCTTGGGAAACTTTGTGTCTCACGTGGGTTTTGGGGCAGTTTGGGGGGAAAACTCATCCCGAGGAAAGTGTGGAATGACTCCTCTCCCATTCCAGGCTGTGCCATGAGTGGCCTGATCGCCGATGCCAAGACCTTGATTGACAAGGCCCGAGTGGAGACTCAGGTGAGATCCCACAAATCCCGGGAATGCCTTGGGAGTCTGGGGAAAGGGAAGATCATTCCAGTAAAGGAGCTGGAATGGGAAAGGTGTGGAGTGGGAGGTTTGCTGGGAGCACAAGGGCTGTGCCTGCCTCTGTTTTGGCAAAACACTGGATATATTGGATGTGTTTTTATCCCCCTAAATTTCCTGGATGCTCCAAGATCCCAGGGCCAAATCCCTGCTGGAGTAAAGGCTTTTCCTTACATATTATCCTACATATTTCCTACATATTCCCCAGCTCTGGAGAGCTGGATAACCCATTGCTTCCAGAACAGCTGCTGGTATAAGGCATTCCAGCCTTGTCTTTCCCTGCTGTTATCCCAAGGTTTGGTTATCCCGAGATTTTCTGGGGATTTCTGCCCTTCCCGGCTCTTCCACGGGAGAACAGGCGCTGAGTTCCCCAGGGAGATAATCCCTGTGTGTTCACCCGGGGGGACGCTCCTCCCCGCCCCATCAACCCCCTGGGAATGCCTTGTTTCCCGGGAGCACAGGGATAGCAGGAATGTTTGTCCCCCTTTCCCTGCAGAACCACTGGTTCACCTACAACGAGACGATGACGGTGGAGAGCGTCACCCAGGCCGTGTCCAACCTGGCCCTGCAGTTCGGGGAGGAAGACGCCGATCCCGGAGCCATGGTGGGCGCCGGCAGGGATTTGGGAATGCCGGGGGGGCTCCGGGGGGTGTTGATCCCCCCTGTCCCGCTCCGTGTCCCACTGTCCCCTCCTGTCTCCCGCAGTCCCGCCCCTTCGGTGTCGCGCTGCTCTTCGGAGGAGTGGATGAGAAGGGCCCCCAGCTGTGAGTGCTGCTCCTGCAATCCTTTGGGAAGATCCAAACCTCCCCTGGGAACTCCCCGCCGGGCGCATTCGGGGATTTTCCCGAAGGGTTTATCCTGCTGTGTGTCTGTTATGGATCCCTTCCCTGAGCCCTCCCTGCCTGTTCCCATGGGAAACACCCCCGATCTTCCCCAAATCCTTGTTTTCTGGGTTAAAGCTGTGCTTTCCTGGGAAAGAGGGAAGCGTTCCAGCTCTCCCTGGGCTGAGTTTATTCCTCCCTTTCCCTAAAGGAGGCCGGTAACCCAATCCCTGGGACATTCCTTGGGGTGGTGGCTGTAACCTGAACTCCGGGATTCAAAGGGCCCTGCTGGAGGTGGGAAGGGCTCGGCAGAGCCAGCCCATCAAGGCTCGGCTCCCAGCAGGAAAAACCAGCTGGATTTACTCAAAAAAATGTGGAGAAAGGGGGAAAATCCAAAGGGAAATTGTTCCCTGGGCAACAAAGACAGTGTTGGAGTGCCCAGGGGGGTTTGGAGCCTCCATCCCTGGAGCTGTCCAGAAAACACCTGGATGT
>NW_016690593.1:73462-75261 GCF_001604755.1 Lepidothrix coronata
GGGTACCTCCTTGGGATACAAACCCCTGGGATTCCCTGGGGCTGAATCCCAACTGCAGGCACTCCGGGAGCTCCAGGGGGGTGGTAGGAGGTTCCCTGGGGCTGAATCCCAACTGCAGGCACTCCGGGAGCTCCAGGGGGGGGGTAGGAGGATCCCTGGGGATGAATCCCAACTGCAGGCACTCCGGGAGCTCCAGGGGGGTGGTGGGAGGGTCCCTGGGATGCAGCCGGCCCCGCTGTGCCTGCAGGTTCCACATGGATCCCTCGGGAACGTTCGTGCAGTGCGACGCCAGAGCCATCGGCTCGGCCTCCGAGGGTGCCCAGAGCTCCCTGCAGGAGGTTTATCACAAGGTAAGGAATGGCTCTGGGATTGGGAAGTGCATCCCAGGGATTTGGGGAACCCCAGCACCTCCCGGCATCCCCGAATTCCCTTCCCAGGGAGGATTTAGGAGTGGGGTGAGGAGGAGGTGCCGGAGCCGCTCGGGGCAGGTCATCCCTTGGCAGAGCATCCTGTGAGGATCCCGTGGATCCTGAGGATCTTTACAGCCCGGAGCAGAGCTGCTTCCAGCACCTGCTGTGCCTATGGGATAATCCAAGCCTTGGCAGGAAGTTCCTTATAAATAACCCTGAGCTCCGAGCACTGCCATTGGCATCGGGCTCCCCGGGGGGCCAGGCCTGGGAAACCAGGGAATCTTCTGCTGGAATTCCTGCTCATTTGGGGTATTCAACAGGAACTTCCCGCCCCTCCACGACAAGGAGGGAGGTGGGAATCCAAACCTTAATGAAAAGCACAATTAGTGGGAAGAGCGATTTGTCTGCTAGGATTATCCCAGTCCTGCATTCCCAGGGTTGCCAACCCTTTTCCAAGTGCAAAAGGCTGGGAAAACTCATTTATCCACTAGAATTATCCTAATTCTCAATGCCCTGGATTATCAGCCCTTTTCCAAGTGGTGAGTGATGGGTGAGAAGAGTCATTTTTCCACTAGAATTGTCCCAGTTCTGGATTCCCTGATTCCCGACCCTTTTCCATGTGGTGACAGCTGGGAAAACTCACTTCTCCACTAGAATTATCCCAATTCTGGGCTCCCTTCATTCCCAACCCTTTTCCAAGTTTTGATGGCTGGGAAGAGCCATTTATCCCCTGGAATTCTCCTGATTCTGGATTCCCTTGATTCCCACCCCTCTTCCCTGTGGAGATGGCTGGGAAGAGTAATTTCTCCACTGGCATTATCCCAGTTCTGGCTCTGGGGCTTCCTGCAGGGATTTATGGGCTTAAACACAGAGGCTTCTTCCAAGAGGGAATTTGGCTTTTTTTGTGGGAAGTGGGTGCCAAACCCCAGCCCCTCGTGTCCCAATCCCACCAGTGGGATTTCTGTGCCCCAAATGCCAGTTTTTAAGCCAAAAAAGCGCAGGATTTCACCATCCCTGGGGATGTCCCTGCCCTGATGGTGCTGCAGATCCCTGGATAAGATGCTCCATCCCGGCTGACGGGATTTGGGGAAGGGGAGGGGGGAGAGGGGCCCCATCCCGGGCCGAGGGATCCAGGAGCTGTGTGTTTTCCAGTCCATGACGCTGAAGGAAGCCATCAAATCCTCCCTGGTGATCCTGAAACAGGTCATGGAGGAGAAACTCAACGCCACCAACACCGAGGTGAGTCCTCCTGGAGACGGGAATGCGCCTGGAGCCGGGAAGGGAGCAGCCCAGGGCTTCCTGGAGCTGGGAATGAGCAGCCCAGGGCTTCCTGGAGCTGGGAATGAGCAGCCCAGGGCTTCCTGGAGCTGGGAATGAGCAACCCAGGGC